>NW_012267254.1:1166437-1188627 GCF_000151885.1 Dipodomys ordii | reverse complement strand
CTGTCCCTCAGCTCTTCAGCTCAAGGCTAGCGCTCTACCACTTGAGCCACAGCGCCACTTCCGGCTTTTTTCTTTTTGCTTATGTGGTGCTGGGAATCGAACCCAGGGTCTCAGGCATGCAAGGCAAGCGCTCTACCACTGAGCCACTTTCCCAGCCTCAACACTGGACATTTGTGAATGTTTTTCAGATTATTTGGGTGGAGTCCTTTAATCTCAGGGCCTGCATACTGCAATGCAGGTGCTCTTAGCACTTTAGCTGTCCTCTTTCCGCCTTATTTCTTGTTTACTTTATCATTATTTTTTTTCCAAAGAGTTTTTTTTTTTTTACTTTTTCCTAGTTCGAATTTGAGACCGAAGCTTTCATAACTATTTCTGTCAGATAAGCAATGTTATTGTTGCCATGATTATTGGTTGAGATGAAGTCTGGCTGAAAGTTTGCCTTTTTGGCTCAACTGTGATTCTTTTTTTTCTCTCTTTCTCTCCCTTTTTTCTTTTTCTTTTTGTAAGTCATGGGGCCTGAATTCTGGGCCTGGATGCTGTCCCTCAGCTCTTCAGCTCAAGGCGAATGCTCTACCTCTTGAGCCACAGCGCCACTTCCGGCATTTTTCTGCTTATGTGGTGCTGAGGAATCAAACCCAGGGCCTCATGCATGCAAGGCAAGCGCTCTACCACTGAGCCACCTTCCCAGCCCTCAACTGTGATTCTTTTGACCTGTGCCTCTCCACTACCTGGGATCACAGGTGGGAGACACTGTGCAAGGCCTATTTTTCCAGATATTATATACATAGGTTTGTCATTTTTTATAAGAATTCAGCCACTTCTTAGTGGCATATGCCTGTCATTCTGCCTCCTGAGGAGGCATTAATCAGGAAGATGGAATGTCTGTATCAGCAAGGGGAGACTATTATTGCTATGCCATTTACTAAATAAATTTTGGGGAAAGGCTTGCTAAGTATTTTTAATTGTTTTTCATTTGTCATAGTTTTTTCAACTTCCCCCCTATTTGTTCCAGACTATCATGTTTCATGCCCATTGTCAGAGTTTCTCTGAAGACTGACATCAAGAGGATTATGTTTAGAAGCCAAAAGGTCTGAGAGACTCTATCATTAAAATAAGCAGCATAAAGCCTTGGCTCAAGTGGCAGAGTGCCAGGTATGAGCCAGAGAGACCAGCAAGTATGAGGTACTGAGTGCAAATCCCCAAAGTGGAAAACAAAAAAACTTGTCTTCCAAATTTATTTTTAGAAAGTTGAGGCAGTTTCCTCCTTTTCAAGCTGCTGTTCTATTTAAAGCAAGAAAAGGTGTTACACTGTGGTCCAGCCTCAAAAAGGGTGTTATTGTGAGAGGCATAGAGGTGATGAAAGTGATTGGAATATACTAGACATATAATGGAAATTTCTCAAACAGACCGCCTTCTTGTATGTGTATGGGAATGACATTCTTTTCTAAAGAATGGTGTTATTTCCTTTCTTTTGTTGTGGATGTGGTTCAGTTGGATTGACTGACTTGCAAATGTTAACTAAGCTTACCTAAATCTGCATCAAAATTCTATCTTCCCAAACTCAGACTCCTGAGGATTATAGACCTGAACCATACCTCAGTCAGCTTTTTCCCCCCAAAATCTACCCTTTGATTTCTGCTTGAGAGTCATTTATCCTTTTTTTTTTTTGGTTGGTCGTGGGGCTTGAACTCTGGTCCTGGGCGCTGTCCCTCAGCTCTTCAGCTCAAGGCGAGCACTCTACCATTTGAGCTACAGCGCCACTGCCTTGAGAGTCATTTATTTTTTTCAAGGTGTTTGTCTCTACTTTCAGTACACATTATGGCTCATGGTGGAATTTGTGCATGACCTGAATATTTCCAAGGCTCCTAGTGGAAGTCTTCAAGTAAGGATGGTTTCTACTTCCACTTGGTCTTTCAGACATGTATATATTTTATTTTCATAAATTATACCTATCTTTTTTTTCCTTCCTGCCCTCCAACCGACTGTTCATCAATAGGTTTCTTTGAGATTCAGAAAGTTTCATTGTTACTTTGGGTTAAATATTTGATCAGATGCAAGAACATTCAGATTTTCTGTTCCACCTCCACAAATTTCATATTTTAATTCTCTATACATATTTTAATCTATGTTAGTATTTTCTTTTAGTTTGTGTCAGTCCTAGGTATTGAATTTTAGGCCCTGGCCTTTAGCTGATCATGTGCTCTACTACTTGAGCCACACCTCCATTCCTGGGTTTTATTTGGGATGACTTTGAACCTCCATTCTCATATATGAGCCTCCCGAGTAGCATTTTAGCCACAAGTCACTATTGCTCTACCTTTTAGACCAATTTTATACCAAAAGCAATCCTTTTTCTTAAGACTTTGTTCCCTTATTTATACCTCTTTGATTACTTATATGTCTTCCTTTTCATTCTTAATATTATTAATTTTCAGATAATAATTTCCTTGATTATTCTGCCAAAATTTTGACCACACGGTAATTCAGATTTCAAAAGACCAACTTTTTTCAGGCACTGGTGGCTCACACATGCAATCCAAGTTACACAGGAGGCTAAAATCTCAGAATCAAGATCTTGGTTCAAAGCCAATCTGGGCAAGAAAGTCCATGAGACTATTTTCTCCAATTAATCATCAAAAAGCCAGAAGTGGAGCTGCAGCTCAAGTGGTAGAATACTACCCTTGAGTAAAATACTCAGGGAAAGCACTTGGACCCTGAGTTCAAGCCCTAGGACCAGCACACACACACATACACACACACAGACCAACTTTGTCCTTATCGCTACTATCACCATATTAGTTTACCATCGCGTGAGAAGTAACTCGGATGAAATTGTAGACCAAGGATTAAACACCAAGCGACATGCACCAATCTTCGAATCTGCAAAAGTAAATTGAATTTCCATCCTTTTGTTTCCTTTGGGTTTTGATTTGCTATGCTTTTATTCTGTATCCCTAAGACCACAGAGCTTATTAAAGTGTTCAGACTATTTTCCTAATACTAGCATATACATAATATACCCTGATATTAATCAGTGTATATTAATTTTACATTATAATAGACTAAATGATGTGATTTCCACATAGGCATAGCACCCTATTCTTGTTCCTTTTTTCCTTCTACAACTCAGATAATTCCCCTTTTAGTTTCATGTCTTTTTGTTTCACCCATTTCCTGAACATATGAGAAAATATTTAGAATTTTCTTTGTAAAACTGGCTTATTTCACTTAAGCTGATGATCTTCACTTCCATGTATTTTCCTGCCACTGACATAATTTTCTTCTTCTTTTCTTCCTTATGCCCAAGCATCAATCTGCATTCTCTTAAACAGGAATTACAGACTTTCAAACAATTGGCTTTGCCTTGCTCTACAACGTGTTGTGTGGTTCTTTGAATTCCTGACTGCTCAATAATGCAGCCATAAAGAGGAAACTTTTCATTCACCATGTTGCTATGGAAAATTTCAGTTCACTTGCAGTTCTATGATGGTTGAATTTTGTCATGACTGGAAAAGGTTCACTGCTGTTTTCCAGGAAATGATGGCTAATGATGCAGGTGAGAACTCTGAAAAGCTTAAAAGGGAAGTGAACTCAGATGAAGAAGTCATGGATCCTTCACCACCACCTAAGAAGAGGCAGTATAAGGTCCTGAAAGCAGCAGGAGGGGGCGAATCCAATTTTGACACCTCATCGGAGAAAAAGAGAGACGGTAATTATGTATTTGGTAGGCCAGCAGACTCCTGCATGTGTACAAGGAAGAAAAACTCTCCGAAGTGATGAAAGTGTTGTGAGTTACTGCAAGTCTAAAGAGCTTCCCTCAGATGGACCAGGAACAGTTTTCACACGAGATGCCAGTACAATCTCATTCCTCATTCTTCACCATCCCCCGTCCTCACCTCTCCTTCCTGATATAGTACAGGGGATTCTTTATCCTGCATCTTCCTTTCCACACACTCTGTTATAGTCAAGGCACACAGTTTAACCTGACATTGCCATTCATTTCTCAGCAGTGTTTGGCTCAGCTGTCCATGTCTTCCTCAGTGGCAACTGTCTAGGATTTCCATTCTCTTGTTTTCTTTTTATTGAGAAATGTATGTCACAGACTTTTTCGGCCTTTCATTTCTCTTCTCCTCTAACCTAATTTTAATCATTCTGGAACCACATATTTTTCTCTATTTTCTGCTCACTCTGGCATGATGTATCACCACCAGTTAGCTGGAACAGTCCTTTTCTAATAAATTTGATTTCAGTTCCTGCCCCTGCCCCAACTCCACGCTCATCTTGCTGAAGATGACCTCAACAGGTCACCAACATGATTTGAATCCTCATCTTCATTGTGGTCCACAGGCTGGGCATCTCCTGGACCTACCATGCTGTCCACACCAAGGCTTCAAATAATCTTTATCCCTCTCTTTCATCCTGATCTGTACTCTGTAATCTCTGATTCTTATCCTCACCACACATAAGCACTCTTCCTCTGATTGTGTTCAAACCAGGTCTTTCTCCTTGTTTTCTGCTTTGAGGACACCTTCCTGTATGACCCAGCACTATATGGCAAGTGTTTACATACATTCTACTGCTCCCTTTCACATCCCAGCTTACTTTTCAACAGCATGAATCCAGTTATGTATGTCAGTGTGTGATGGCCTCCCATGACTATGTAAACTGAATAAGGGCAAGTAGTGATTTCTTCTTTTCTGGCTCACTGCTAATCCCCAGTTTCTTACCCAGTAAAGGGACAAACAGAATAGGTTTAAATGACACAGCGGTGTCATATTTCGAGCAAAAAACACCCTAATAGCCAGGCACCATTTGCTCACACCTGAATTCCTAGCTTCTCAGAAGGCTGAGATCCGAGGACCATGGTTTGAAGCCAGCCCCATGAGATCCTTATCTCCAATTAACTACTCAAAAACCAGTAGTGAAACTGTAACTCAAAGTGATAGAGCAGTAGCCTTGAGCAAAAGAGCTCAGGGACATTGTTCTGAGTTTAAGCCCCCAAAACTGGCAAAAAAAAAGCACCCTACTGTGACATAGAAGGGAAACTGAAAAGAATTCTCTATAACCTGGTTTGATTTTTATGTATCTAGGGAGTTATTTTGCCATGGCCTGAGGTCAATTTATCAAGCTTGATTTGACTCTGGAAAACCCTCTTGTTCTGAAATAAATTAACATGTAAGAAGTACTCAGATGTCTGTGTAACATGAGGAAATAAAGATACTCTCCCACATCAGTTTATCCTCTCAATTTGGTTTGCAGATGCTGCTGTCAGTCAAGACTCCTATGCACAGATTATGAAGAAAGGTCAGGGTTCACATGTAGGCTACTTGTCAAAAGTTATGAAGGTGGCAGGATGCAGTGCTTCTCCGGGCTCACTGGATTCTGTGGGTGAAGACTGGACTGCTAGCTGTGGAGCTGAGGTGCTTCTCAAACCTGATGATAACACTGTTGAGGGCAAAGATGTGAGCGACTCCAAAGTTGAAGCAATGCCTGCACCTCCTGGGGTAGCTGGCTTGTTTCCAGCAATGTCTGAGGAAGTCTATGCCGAGGTAGAACATGAGCTCTGGAAGGAAATTAAGCTGTTGAAACAGCGTAAGTAGGGGGAGAATGGCTAATGATAAAAACCATGGGTGACTGTTATTTTATCCGGTTGAATACTTGCAACTGTATCATGAGAGGGAGATATTTTGCAGAATTTTATTATATTACATAATTTTTGAAGGTTTCTCTTTACTGGTCTTAAAGTGTCCCAGTGATAATCTTCCTTGATCATTATTTATAAGAATTTGCTTATTAGATGTGGGCCAGTATCTCAAAGTAATTAACATGCACACACATACAGTATGTAACATTTTATGCTATGATGCATAGTTACTAAGACAGGCATACACCAAGATTGACTTATGGTTCTTCACTTTTTGGCACCAGTACTGGAGCTTAAATTCTGGGTCATGTGCAGTTGCTTTGTTTCTTCAATCAAGGCTGGTACTCTATTGCTTCAGCCAAATCTCCACTTTCTCTTCATTTTTGAGAACCGTTAAGGGATTTTTGTCTTTGCAGGATATGAAAAGATCTTCCAGTCACTTGACAAGTTGGAAGAGACTCTGGAAACAACAAAGGAATAAATAAACACTAAAGGTGGGTGCTGTTAAAATTTATCCATGTTCTTTAGCCATCAGGCTTATGTAAGCATGGGATTGAGAGTTCGTGAACAGCCCCTACCACTAGCTTCTCAATTCCTGATGCTCATTTATGGTTAAGTTCTGATTCCACTGATGTTTATGCTACTGTCTTCTGAGCCTGACTCGGCTTTTCAGGTATATTCAACCCTTTTACCTCACTGCAGTTTAAACCAAGCCCTGCACTGATTTTCAGTTGACAGTCTTTGCCCTTGCTTTAATGAATTTTACTATGGAGATAATCTAACTACATCTATGTAAATGGTGATCTCCTTTCTCTATCTCTCACAATACACCCAAATCATTGTTTCTTTGATTGTCTGGTTAAAGATTGTTTTCTTTTTCAGGATGAAAATTGCAATTTAATTTGGTGCCTTGAGAAGACTGAAAAAGTGAACATCTGTCTCAAAGAAGATGGAATCTTAAATATATAATCTTGTTATGAAATAGACCAGTTAGAAGCAATAAATTAATTTCTTTGTTGGGGTTTTTTGGTGACAGTTGTGGGGCCTGAGCTCTGGGCACTGTCCCTCAGCTCTTCAGCTCAAAGCTAGTGCTCTACCACTGAGCCACAGCACCACTTCCAGCTTTTTTCTGCTTATGTGGTGCTGAGGAATCGAACCCAGGGCCTCATGCTTGCGAGGTAAGCACTCTACCACTGAGCCAACTTCCTAGCCCCATTTTTTTTGGGTCCAGTCATGGGGCCTGAACTCTGGGCCTGGGCGCTGTCCCTCAGCTCTTCAGCTCAAGGCTAGCACTCTACCACTTGAGCCACAGCACCACTTCCGGCTTTTTACTTTTTACTTATGTGGTGCTGAGGAATCAAACCCAGGCAGCTCTTCAGCTCAAGGCTAGCACTCTACCACTTGAGCCACAGCACCACTTCCGGCTTTTTACTTTTTACTTATGTGGTGCTGAGGAATCAAACCCAGGGCCTCAGGCATGCAAGGCAAGCACTCTACCACTGAGCCATCTTCCCAGCCCCTAATTTCTTTGTTAGAGAGTATAGAAAGTTAATGCTGAAGCCTGGTATCATTAAGAGAATTACCTTCTAGCAGATAAGAAAGACGAGTGGACCTTTAGGAGTGCAATGAATTTCTACTTTGGCCCTGTGTGTTTATCTTGAAAGGACATCTTTTTGTTGTATTTTGTTTATCACCTGTGTTGAGGGAATTATTAGGGACAACGTATTAAAGGGAAAACTTATTATCCTACTGGTCTCTGCAGCATGTGGCAACATCATTACTTTTTCCTAGTAGTTCTTTTGTGTGTGTATGTGTTGGTATAGGGACTTGAATTCAAGGACTAGGTGCTGTTTCTTAGATTTTTCACTCAAAGCTGATGCTCTACCACTTGAGCCACAGCACCATATCTAGCTTTTTGGTGGTTGAGATGAGTATCAAAGACTTTCCTGCCTAGATTTGCTTGGAACTGCAATCTTCAGATCTCAGCCTCCAGAATAATTAGGATTTATAGACGAGACGTTTTCTAGTAATTCCTGAGACAAAATTCTCCTTGTGTATCTCAACTGACCTTGAACTCAATGTATAGTCACAGCTAGTTTGGAATCTATGTTGCTTTTGCCTCCACTTCTTAAGTGCTGTAATTATAAATGTGATTCATCATGCCTGGCTTCCCATTGGTATCCCTATTGCCCCACTAATGCCCGCAGCAGGCCATAGTGCACAATGCAATTATTCAGTTTTTATGGGAGGGTCCAAGCCATTACATGTCCGGCCTGAATTGAGCTCCTGAAATTTTCCATTAAAAAGCTTCAGATATGCTACTCTCTGTCCTTGTACTGAGTTCCCAATTCCTTTGAGAGCCAGAGGTCATTAGTGCAGTGTATAGTAAATTACTTTGCCTATAATTGCTTATGAGTAAGGAAAAGTTATTAGTGCAATAGTTTTCTTTCCAATCTTAGTATTGCTGTTGAGGCAAGGCTGGCATGGAAGTTTCTTTGGAGCCCACCCTGGCCATTAACTCACCATCTTTCTCCTCAGCCTCCTGAATGTTAGATTAAGGGCACACCCAAACTTGCTTGGTCCCACTACTACGATGGTATGTTTTCCCCCATAGTACTATGGGCTCATTTTAGGTCCTAGTGCTTGCTAGGCAGGAACTCTTTTCCTCCCATGCCTATAGTTTCTCTTTGCATTGGTTATTTTCCTGAGAAGATTTCCCTTTAAGCATGGCTGGCCTGCTATGTGATCCTGCAGATATGCTTCCCTGTTTCATTGGCCATGGCATTTATATATCAATTTTGCCCAGCAATTGTGCTTTCCCTCCTACTGGGATGCTTGGCACATCAAAATACCCAGGCATTGATTGAGATGCTATCACTTAGTGAAGTAATTTGTACTTGTCTTGAATCTCTTTCTCCTGATATAAGGAATTGTGAGCCCAGAGTCAAAGTTTCTGAGAATGGACACAAAGTTTTGCTACTGAATATGAAAGAATAATAGTGAAAGAAAACTTGCACATTACCCCTTCTTTGCTAAAAATGTGAACTGGACTATAAAGAAGCAGTTGTACATGATGCATAGTAAGAATATGGACACATTCTAGATTGCTGTAATTCTGTCAAAAGCAGGTATGTTACAAACTAGAACAAGCTGGACATGTGGTTCAAGTGGTCGAGTACTTACCTAAAAGCATAAGGCGCTGGGGTCAGACCCCAGTCCTGAAAAAGCTAGAACTATCATTGAACCTTCAAACAACCATGCCACTGTATGACAAGTATTTGTATAAGCCCAGCGTTCTACTTAATTTCCTGGAAGACAGTGTCCTGTTTAGAAGTGATATAAATGTGGAATACTTTGGGTTTCATCCAGCAGATACTGTGATGACAAATGAAGGATTAACCATGCAGTCAGATCTTTAATTCATATTTATTCTAATACCACCATGAGGCAAAGAATGATTTAGACAAACATGATTAAACTGAAGGAGTCTTTCCCATTTCCTTTTAAGGAGTTACAGGGCCTTGCCTGAGGCAGTTCCTATGATAGATTAAGAAGGTGGAGATAACAGGATATCAAGAAGCAGTATGCTAAGTACTGTCTTTTGGTAGGATTGTTACTTAAAGTAAGGCAATCACCCAATCTGCTGGGATCAGGCATTCTCCATGCACTTATACTTCCTACGCCCAGTCATAGTTCTTATAGAGCCCCTAGGGTCCCCACAGAATACCATGTTAGTGATCATGGCCCTTCTTAAGACTACTAAAGATTCTCCCAAAGCACAGCGGGTAGCATTTAAAATTTATATCTATAATCAGTGTCTACTCAGTTCAAACAGAAGTGCCCTTTTCCCAATGGAAACACACCAAAATATTCTGCCTGCCTCCTGGAAGCTCACTACATATTTTGGCATATGATGCCATACTGAATGTTCAATATGGTGTCTATACTTGTGGCAGATCAGAGAGTTGACAGTGACTATGACAGCACTGGTCTTGGTAAGTGGAAGTTCATGTTCTGGGCCTCTATTTACCTATTTCCCCAACTTAATGTACTATTACTTCATAGGAGATAAAATGGTGCATCTAAGGAGGTACGGGGTTCCTAGGAGCTTAGCAAAGTCTATGACAAGTTCACATTACTAATGAACTGCAAAACAGGTATTTTTCTCTTTTTACTTTCTTATATCCTTTCATTTCTTTTAACTAACACATAGTACAAGACTCTATCTTATTTGCTTTAAGTGTCTTTTCTTTTTTTTTCTCTTCTCTGCTTTTTTCCTCTGTTTCTTTTTCTTTTTTTGTGGTCTTGGGGCTTGAATTCAGGCCTCGGCACTATCCCTGAGCATTTTTTGCTCAAGGCTAGTGCTCTAACACTTTGATCCACAGTGCCACTTCCAGTATTCTGGTGGTTAATTGGAGCTAAGAGTCTCATGGACTTTCCTGCCCAGACTAGCTTCAAACAGTGATCCTTAGATCTCAGCCTCCTGAGTAGTTAGGATTATAGGTTCGAGCCACCAGCGCTGGGCTTAAGTCTATTTTCTTATTTTTTCATCCCCTCTCCCCTGCTCTACTCTCCGGTTTACCCTTTCATTTGTCTTTATCTTCTTTTTCTATCCTTTTCCTTGCTTCGTTTCCTTTCATTCAATTTCCCTTCCCTATCCCTGTTCCTTTACTCTTCCTCTCCTCTCCAGTCTTCTCTTATCTTCTATTCTCCTTTCCCCCTCCCTTCCCATCTCCTTACCCCTTCCCTTCTCCTCTCCTCCCTTCCAACTCCTATGCTCTCATTCTCCCTTCCCCTTTCATTTTTGTTCTTTTTGTATTCTAGAAGATCATGGAATTTATAATCGCCTGCTTCAGTTTCCCAAATGCTCAAATTGTAAGCATGCCAATTAGATTCAGTTTGAAAGGTGGCTTTCTCTGTTTTGCTCACATTTCTCCAGAAACAGGAACTATATGGAATGTATACAGAGTGAGATATGAAGAGAGATTTACTTAGGGAAACAGTTGCCTTGACTATGGAGGCTGAAAAGTCACATAGAAGGTCACAGCAAGATACAGTCCTAGTAGCTCTGGTCAAAAGGCTCAGCCTTTGTCTGTGATTTCAGGGGCAGTGTAACTCTCACTCCAAGGTCAAGGACACAAAGTCTTTGGCAGGTTTAGGTACAGTCAGTACACTAGGTCAGATTCATGACTCAACTTGAAGGCCTTTTAAGATCTTTTTCTCTATTTTCAATTTTTTTCCACAATTTTAAAAAACAAAAATCGCAGTGGCTATGAATGCCCTCAGTTTGTGTTTACCAGAGTAATTTCCAGTTGGTCTAAGTAAGTCACATTGTTTTCACAGCCATCCTGGTGCCTAACCAAGTGATGGGGACTGCCCACCGGCTCCAAGGCTTGGAGGGGAGACAAGCCATCCTTTGAATTGCAGATAGACCCAGAGAGCATATGTGAATGTACCAAGCCCCAGGGAAAAGCCCCTCCCAGGCAATGGGTGTGCCTGAATCCTGAGAGGCAGGGGCAGGGGCTTGGATGATAGGTTCCTGGGCCTGTCAGTCCAGTACCTTGAACTTGGGAGACTCCTGTGACCCTGCCCTCGGAGCTGACCAGATTTTAGGGTCAGATCAGTAAAGGCAGAGGCCTTTACTCCAGGCCTCCTGTGCTGGGTCCTGTCTCCTGGCTACGCTCTGGTCATCCTGGCATTCCACTTCAGCTCTTCACTGGGGTTGATCTGGGTTGTTGGTATTGTTTTTCTGCTCTTCCTTTCCTCTCCTGCTCTCATGGCTCAGTTTTCTAACAGTGTTGAGTGTATTCACGTGGCCACAGGACTTTGTGACAATAGTCCACTTGCAGATGCCAGCTTTCTAATAAAGACTCCCAATTAGACTTCTCAAAATGTGGCTTCTCTGTATCTCACTGATTGGATTCACCTTACAACATACCACACTCTTGATTGGCAGGGTTTTTTTTTTATTCCTACCATCTCACTTCCAAGGTTTCTTTCTGGAAGTCTGAAGCTAATCTAATCTAATCAAAGCTTCCCCATACACCAGGAGTTACCGTCTTTTTCCTCTTACCCCCTGTCTGTTTTGGTTATATGGATATTTGACCTCTGCAGCTTGCTCAGATTGTTTAGTTCTTCTCATTCTATAATCCATAAGAGATTAAAGTCACCTATGGAAGTGTTTTTTGACTAATACTGGGTTTGTCTAAACCAGTTCCTTTAGGCTTTGGCTAAAATGGGGTATTCATTGTTCCCTTAACTCTGTACTATAGTCTGTTTTTGCTGCTATAACAAGTTATCATAACATTTATAGTTTCAAACAGTAAACCAGGAGGATTACTTGAGTCTAGCAATTTTGGGAACAGCCTAGAAAACATAAAAAATATTCCCAGGTTCATATATTAGAAGATAAATACACAAACAAATTCCTAAACTAACACAATGGTAGAAACAGCTTCAAGTATGTTAATTAAATTAAGCAAGTTGACAAGAAGAACTACAAGTCTTGGAATTTTAAAACTTGCCCTATTGGGGCTGGGAAGGTGGCTCAGTGGTAGAGTGCTTGCCTTGCATGCATGAGGCCCTGGGTTCGATTCCTCAGCACCACATAAGCAAAAAAAAGCTGGAAGTGGCGCTGTGGCTCAAGTGGTAGAGTGCTAGCCTTGAGCTGAAGAGCTGAGGGACAGTGCCTAGGCCCAGAGTTCAGGCCCCACAACCAACAAAAACAAAAACAAAAAACTTGCTCTATTGTCACCTGTATGCTCTGCAACTTCATCCCAGGACAAATTTATTCTTAGGCAATTCTGCCATGAACTGTCCTATCAACCACTGGAAGTGATGTACCTCTCTCTTTGCACATGATTTTCACCATTGGTCACACATGAAAAGTAACTCAAAAGCGACTTTGTTGAAACTGGTCTAGAAGAAAACTCTGAACAGCTGGCCACAAATAGCTCCATCAGTATGAGTCCCTGGCAGCCATGAAACCCTTCCCTACAAATTTGAATAGAAGCTGCAAGCCCAGAAGCCCCTAATTTGTTTGATTTTTATAGGGAATATGGCTAATATTTCTCCCATAGGAATAATGTGAAGTATAGATCTGGGGCGGAGACTTGTTTTCCCCATGAAGTTATTACTGGATTTTTATTTTATTTTATTTTATTTTTTGTCCAGTCATGGGGCTTGTGCTAGTCTAGGCTTGGGCATTGTCCCTGAGCTTTGGTGCTCAAGGCTAGTACTCTACCACTTGAGCCACCCCTTACTTTTTGCTTTTCTCCCTTTTTAAAAAAAGGTTAATTGGAGATAAAAAGTGTCACAGACTTTTCTGCTCAGGGTGGCTTTGAGTGTTACTGGATTCTTTTTTTTGCCTGGGTGCCGTTCCTGAACTTCTTTGTATTCAAGGTTAGCACTATACCACTTGAGCCACAGCACCACATCCAGCTTTTTCTGGGTAGTTTATTGGGATAAAAGTCTCCAAGACTTTTCTGCCTGGGCTGGGTTTGAACCATGATCCTCAGATGCCAGCCTCCCAAGTTAGCTAAGATTAGAGTGAGCCATCAGCACTCGGCTTGTTACTGAATTTTATCACATGGTTTTGATATCCATTAGAACCACCAGTGCCCCTTTTGCGTTAATACAACAGGAAAATCAGATTGCAATTTCTGCCAGCTCCAATTTACCTTGTCTTGTTGATGGAAAAGGAAAGGAGCTCTGATTCCTTTTAAGGCCCCCCCCCAGCACACACACACACACACACACACACACACACACACACACACACACGAGGTTGTGGATGCCATGCACAGCTTTGTGCATGCTGGGGATGAGTCCTACCACTTGGCTACAACAGTCTTAGACCTATGTATGGTTGTTGTCACAACAGAAAATACCTGGATGGGGCGCCAGGCCCAAGAAAGGTTTCTTGAGTCTCTCTGGGCTCGTATAGTAGTTGTCCTGGCCACCTGTCTCCATATAAGGATCCTGATGTGCATAACCTCGGGTTCCCCTCAAGGGCTAAGACCAGTCAGGTACTTGTGGTTTGTATCTACATACAATGACCCCCTCCCCACCATCCTTGGACCTTATACAAACCCGCTCCACACTTCCGCTGAAGACCCATAGAATGGGCATGTGTAGCCTCGCCCACCACTCTGGAGGCAGTCTCTAGAAAGTCACCCTGGAAGCAAGGTGCACAGCTAGCTACCCCACCATTTTGGAGGTGCTCTCGGGCTCCCAACTCCAGGTCAGTATTTCAGCCTTGGGAAGGTGGAGGGGATGGAGGAGGGGGGCAGAACCTGCTTCCTGAAGGTCTCATCCAGCCCTATTGTTTCAGGCTCAGGTACTGCTATTCAGTGGCAGAAGCAAGCAGGGTTTTGTAGGACCCCTCTGCTTTTTGTGCTTTGGGGGCTGGGGAGCTATGGTTGGTAATCTATGCTCAGATCTGTTTCACCCCAGGTGCTAGGAGGTCACTTTGGTTGGGGCTCAGAGCATACTGAGGCCAGCACAATATTTTGTTTCCATTTCTTTTAAGGGTTGCTTATTTCTTTTTTTTCTTTCTTGGCCCCAGACTGGAGACCGGAACTTGATCCTGTCGCTGCTTCCATTCATTGATGAGTGCTCTACCAACTGAGCAATGAATACCTTTATTCATTGGCAAGCCCTCTACCACCTGCGCTTTGCCTCTAGCCCCACAGTCCAGTGTTCTTTTTTTTTTTGGTTGGTCGTGGGGCTTGAACTCTGGGCCTGGGCGCTGTCCCTCACCTCTTCAGCTCAAGGTGAGCACTCTACCACTTGAGCCACAGCGCCACTTCTGGTTTTCTAGTGGTTTATTGGAGATAAGAGGCTCAGGGGCTTTCCTGCCTGGGCTGGCTTTGAACCGCGATCCTCAGATCTCAGCCTCCTGAGTAGCTAGGATTACAGGCGTGAGCCACCGGCGGCGCCCGATCGGCCCAGTGTTTCTGATGTGGTGTGTTGGACCCGGTTAGGGTGACTGTTCCCAGCTTTTTTGTCCTGGGAAACCCTGAGTTGCTGGTGGAGTTTTGGCTTTCTGATGAGCAGCAGTATGCAGCTCTGCAAGGAAGAGGTGTGGCTGGCTGATCTCTTGCCTCCTAGAGGAAATAGAATAATTGGTCAACCTCCAGGAAGAGGGTGGAAGAGAGGGGGGGGTGAGGGAGAGGGAGAGAGAGAGAGAGAGAGAGAGAGAGAGAGAGAGAGAGTCCCCTTAAGGAAGTTTATACCCTCTGGCAACAAGGAGTGATACTTTTGGTCTTTTGGTAGGGAAATCAGCCGGGGGGTGGGAGTATTCTTGACCTGCTGAACTTTAACGCAGGGGAAACCTCTTAAGGACTCTTTGCAACATTTTAGCTGTACATGTAGGTGCCTATGTATGAATCTGAGTATAGCAACAGGGGACAAAATGCAGCTACACCCAGCTACAAGCCAGATGTTTCTTACTAGGTGTCTGCATTTGAATTTCTCTTCTCTCAGATGGAGTTACTTTTGTATGTTTTTTTTGGGGGGAGGGGCTTCTTTGAGAGTTCTGGGATTTGAAGTCTGAGTCTGCAAATGGCTAGGAAGGTGCTTTACCATTTGAGCCATGCCTCAGTCCCTCCTATCCTTGTTTGCTCTAATCATGTTTTAGTGTGCGTCTTCATTTTATGCTGAGGCTTCCACAGGGTCAATGAGTAGTGATATTCCTGGGAGGAGGTCTCTAAATGGAAAGAGAGTTTGGCCTGGTCTTTGGATACCTAGTTCTTAATGTTGTCACTTGGTGCTCTGCTGTTTGCACTATGCTGACAGCATGGCTTTTTGCTGGATATTTTGCTGAACATTTGCTGGGTATATTTTTGTTGAATATTTAGAAGTCTCAAGCTCTTTTGTGCCCCAGCTGGCTTCCAATCTTGATCTTCCAGAGTTAAATCTTATGAAAACCTATTGATAAAAACATAATCTTTGGGGTGAGAGGGATGGGAAGAGGAAACAAAGGAGGAAGCAACAATGCTTGATAAGAAATGTACTCATTACCTGGCTCATATAATTGTAACCCCTCTGTACACAATAAAAAAAAACAAACGTAATCTTGGCTGGGCGCCTGTGGCTCACGCCTGTAACCCTAGCTACTCAGGAGGCTGAGATCTGAGGATCACGGTTCAAAACCAGCCAGGGCAGGAAAGTCCGAGAGACTCATCTCCAATAAACCACCAGAAAACTGGAAGTGGTGCTGTGACTCAAGTGGTAGAGTGCTTGCCTTGAGTTGAATTGCTGAGGGACAGCGCCCAAGCCCAGAGTTCATACCCCACGACTGACAAAAAAAAAGTGATCTTTTTGCATTCGTGTCTTTTATTATTGATATTACTATTATTATTTTTCTTTTTTTTGTCTTTCATGGGGCCTGAACTCTGGGCCTGGGCACTGTCCCTCTGCTCTTCAGCTCAAGGATAGTGCTCTTCCACTTTGAGCCACAGCTCCACTTCTGGATTTTTTTGCTTATGTATTGCTGAGGAATCGAACCCAGGGCCTCATGCATGCAAGGCAAGCACTCTACCACTGAGCCACCTTCCCAGCCCTATTTTCTTATCTAAAACTAGTCCTATCCAAGTTTTGAACACATAGTTATTGAGTTGTGAAAAAAGACCAACTTTATCCTTGTTGATAAACTTTATTCTTTGTCTCATTGGTTTTCCTTCACATTAAAAGTAACTGGCTTGTAGAAGGAAATGGATGATAAAGTGCCTGCTTGGAGCCCATGAATTTCATTCCAGTGCATTGCAAAATAAAAATTTTAAGGATCTTTCTACTTTGTTGGGATTTGCATTTTCAAAGTTCTTTTATTTTCTAATATTAATATATAGAGTATAAAGTTTCCTCTAATATTCAATTTACAGGTTTAATGTTACATTATTGTCCTCACTGTCATTACTTTTATTTCCCAATTATGTATCTTTTAATCAGATCTGGTTAGGTTGCTGTGGCTGGTCTCCAATGCTGGGCTTAGGTTATCTTCCTGCTTTAGCTTCTGTAACGGCTAGGGATTCAAGCATGCCCCACTACATCTGGCTTTAAGCTATACTATTTATAGTTCTGTTTATATATTAGGGTAGTTTTTTGTTGTTGATGATGTTGCCAGTTCCATGGCATTTTACTTACAGAATGTGGAGTATATAAAACTAAGTATTTCCATTGTTCCACCACGCTTTTCCACATAGGTATTAAATGAATTTACATTTTCTTTGTTTGAGATAGGTTTCTACTTAAAACTATAATTCAGGCTTGTTTCTCTTGGTATTTCCACCATTGTGTATTTATCCGACCATAATAATGGCTTTACTATGGCCATATTTGCGTATTTGCAATATGTATAACATTCTTCCCTTTTCGTATCCATATGCCTAATTACTTCACTTTCACTTACTTTTCTTCTTCTTTCCCCCAAATTGTGTACATTTTTGGACTATCCATCTGCTTTCTCTTATGGAGGGGTTATGAACATTCAAAGGAGTTACCTTGCTTAGTGGTATCATATTTTGTACATTTCTTCTGCTTTCTGAATAATCAAATGTAGCCACAAGGAAAACAGTTACTATTGTTGAATTTGATCTTGAATTGGATATGTCCATTGCTATTTTCCAGAAAGTGATGGCTGATAAATCAGCTAAGAATTCTGTAAGAACTAGAGCAGTGAATTCAGCTAATAAAGTCATGGTTCCTCTACTACCACCTAAGAAGAAAAACACTAGGATCGTTACAACCAAGAAAATAGCAGAAGAGGATGAATCCTATCTTGAGACCTCAGCAAAGGCAAAGAGAAAAGGTAATCAAGTTTTTGGGGGTGGACAGGCAACGTGTTTGTATGCAAGGGAAGGAAACCCCTCTGAAATGATGAAAGAGTTTGGAGTAAATGAAGCATCAGTAACTTCCATGGGTGAGACAGGGGCAGCTTTTACCCAGGATGCCAGTGCAGGCTCCATCCTCAGCTCTTCTGCTTGGGTGTTATAGTGTGGATCATGCCTCTTTCTTCTAGATTCTGTTGTGGCAAAGTCCCACAGTCTGAGTTGATGTTGACATTTCTTAGCAAAGTTTGGCTAAAGTTTGTTCCTCTCCTTCCCCTGTGGGAAATCTCTAGGACTTCCATTCCCATTGTTTCTTCTCCTTATTGGTAAATGCCCATCTGTTTTTCTTTTTCTGATTTTTCTATCCCTTTACCACTAATTTAAATGCAATAATTCCAAAAGCACACATTTTTCTTTATTTTTAGCCTAACTTGAATTATCACCAGGCACCTCCTATAAATACTTTCTGATCAGTCTGCTTTCTTTTTCTACCTTTTCCCAGCTATACTCTTGTCCTGTTGCCAAAATAAGTACAGATAAAATATATACACAGGTATATAGATAATGCCACATCAGGCTGTACTGAAATCAGTCCTCCATGCTTCTAAGCACTTGAAGGAAGACTACTTGAGTTCTTACTATATATCCACAGGCTATGCACCTTATAGACCCATACTACTCTCTATACAAAATTCTGAATGCCTCCCTTTCCATCTCTTTGCCTTTGAGTTTTACTCAGTGGTCTCTAGTTTTGCCCAGTGTGATTGCTACCCTAGCCCTTACATCCTTTCTTTGCATGTGCTCAAGCCAGCTCTGTTTCTTCCTTCTGATCTGCTAAGGGGACACCTTGCAGGGACACGCCATGCCACCCTCTGCTATCATTCTACTTCGTCCTTTCATATTGTTTTGGCGTCTTCACCAGCTTGAGTCCAGCTGTTAATGTGCTGTCCCTACTTTATACTTCTGGTGTTAGTGGACACCCCCTATGGAAATTTAAGCTGCATAAGAGGACAGTTTCTTCCTATCTTGTTCACTGCTAATCTCCAGCTTCTGTCTTAATCCCAGGAACAGTAGAACATGTGTAAGTGAAAGATTCAGGTATGAGACCTTAAGTGAAAGCACCTCACCTTGACACAGAAAGGAAACATGAGCAGAATCATCTACACCAACTACAAATATCACACCCCTGGACATCATGTGTGATTTGTGCTTTCTGTATATAAACTGTGACATGGAGATAGTCATGTAAGGATGTTTCTAGGAAGCTTTACTTCCTATTTATCCTGTTTGCCTATGTTTCTGTGTACATGTATGGTACCAGAGGCCATGAGAAGGTTTTATTTTACTCTGTGGAGAGAAACTTGTCAACACAAGATCTCCCTGTGGACAACCGTCTTGCTCTGAAATAAATCACTTTAGCTTTTTTTTTTTCGGTTGTGGGGCTTGAACTCTGGGCTTGGGCGCTGTCCCTGCGCTCTTCAGCTCAAGGTGAGTGCTCTACTGCTTGAGCCACAGCTCCACTTCCCATTTTAGCTTTTATAAGGAGCACTCAGATGTGTATGTGGGTCAATGAAGTCCTTCAACCTTATAGCTCAGCCTTTCAATTTGGATTCTAGATGCCACTATCAGCCAGAATACCTTGTGAAGAGAAATCAGGGCCTTCCTGAAGCCTCTTTTTCCAAATATGTTCCATCAAAGCTTATGAGTTTGTTGGAATGGTGCTTCTCCTACTCCACTGGCGACTGTGTCTGAATGCTTCCCTGGTGTCATTGGGGCAGGTTGTTTGTCAAACCTGGTGTTAACACAGTTGGAAGAGGAAATTTCAACAATGACCTCTCTACAGGTGACCACAAGATTGGAGCAATACCTAAATCAACTGTGGTGCCTAAACGGAAGCAAGGGAGACCTAAAAAAGTCTTTAATACAAAACGTGAGCTCAGGAAGGAAATTCAGAAGTTGGGACAAGGTAAGTGTATATATTTAGAGAATGACTTCTAATAAAATCTGAGGGTACCTATTTCACTTTATGATGCAGGATTGCTTTTAACTGCCTTAGGAAAGGGAGTCTTTGCTAGAATTTACATTTTCATATAATTAATGATGATTCTCTTTTATTGTGGTAAAGTGAACAAGCAGATAGTTTTTCTTGCTACTCTACTTCTTTGTTTACAAGAGATTGCTACTTTCATATGGGCTAATATCTTAATTTCAGTATTTGAAACACTGAAACACACACACACAGAGGCATGTGCTTACAGGTATGTACTTACAGGCATGCACACATGCACAGACACACATACACACACTGTATAACATTGTATGCATTGGTGCATAATTACTGAGACAGGCACTAACTAAAATTGACTTGGTTTTCTTCATTTTTGAGAAACACTGAGTCGTTTTTTTTCTCTTCAGGATACGAAAAGGTCTTCAAGTTGCTTGAAGAAATGCAAGGAACTCTGGAGCTTAAGAAAGAACTCGTTGAATATGCTATCAATGAGATGAAAAGGTGAGGGGCAATAGGAACTGTCCGTCTTCCTTAACAACCCATGCAAGACCTGAAGTAAGAAGTGGTACCCAGCCCCTGCCCTAAGCTTCTTCATCACTAGCCTTCACTCATGGTTAAGGCTGACTCTACCACTGAATTTATGTGGGTTTCATTTGAGCCTCTGTTTTCCAGGCCCACACAAGTCTCTCTGCTCAGCTCAGATATTCATCTGCAGGATATTCATCTTCATTTGACCAACTTTGTCTGCTTGTGTGACTAATTTTGTAGACATACTCAGTATTTCCAGGCTGGTTGTAAGCTCACTTCCCATTTCTCACAGTGCCTCCCAAGTCATAGGATCTCTGGGGGCCTTTTGTTTAGTTCTGGATCAGTAACATTTCATACTCTAAGATAGTAATTTCTGAAAGGAAGAAGCCTCAGCCTACCCCTGGGTACCATGTTGCTGATGTTGTCACACTTTAAAACATCTGTAAGTAGCTATTCAAAGGAGGTGACATGTAATGAAGTTTATGAATATAAGTATTTTCATAGCAAGCATAGTTTGTGCCATTTACCTAAAATAACTTTTTATGTTTTTTTATTGTAAAATATTGTACAGAGGAGTTACAGTTAAAAGAGTAAGGTAATGAGTATTTTTCCTATTGAGCATAAAATAACTTTTCAAGAGTATCTTTCTCAATCTTGGACCATGCTGATGAGCTGAGCAAGCAGGCCAGGTCCCAGGGACAGAGCAGTTCAATTTTCTTTTCCTCTCACTGAAAGTTACAGATTATGAGAGAACATAAGGCATAAGACCAAAATATTACTTACATGTTTTCCACGGATACAGGGTTTATCTCTAAATTGTTGGTCGCTATTTCTCATGCCTCATTGTCCCTGATGTATCTCAACTTACAATGATCTTTCTCTTTATTTTCAGATTCAAAAGCCGAGAGCTAATTAAACACTTTGAACAGACACTGAAAAAAATCAACAAGCGTCTGAACAAAGATAAATAAATCACAAATATATAATCTTATGACACTGCTCAAGAAGAGGAAAGAAGTAGTTTGGTGTATTTGAGAATGTAGCATACTAATTCTGAAGTCTTATGGCATGTGTTTGTTAATCGAATTGCCTTCCAGAGTCAAAAGCTAGTGAATATGTAAAAGGAGCGCAGTTTTTGAGTATTACAAATTTCTTGTTAGTAAAAGTTGGGCTGTGGCCCTGTTGGTTGGATTTGAAAGGACAGTGCTGTTGGTGTGTTCATTTGTTCATTCCCTTGGGATCCCTTGTGTTACTACCTCATCTGAGAAGTCCTGTTCCTGTCCTTTTCTTTGCAACAAGTCTTCAAATCATAGATGACATTGAAAAGTGCCCTTTCATGGTGATGCTGGTCCTGGGGCTTGAATTCAGAACCTGGGTGTTGACCTTGAGCTTTTTGTTCAAAGATAGCACTCTACCACTTGAGTCACAGCTCTACTAAGTCTCACAGACTTTCCTGCCTGGGCTGGCTTCAATTGTGATCCTCAGATCTCAGCCCTCAGCCTCCTGAGTAGCTAGGATTACAGGCATGAGCCACTGTGCCCAGTCTATAACTTCCTTTTTAGTTCTTTTCTTTCATTTTTCTTGTTAGTGTTGGTGAAAAGGAGTCTCCCTGTGTATGCAGGCTGACCTTGGACTGATTTCCTATACCTTGTGATCCTCAGGCTGTAGCCTCTTTAATGCTGAGATATGGATACTGTGCATAGTTTCTCTACTCATTTTTTATCCCCATTGTCCTGAGATAGCCCTCTACAAGTCATGGTGCTTAGCTTTGTACCATTGGGCATCTCACACTCTGTACTAGAGGGTTTGGAAGATGACATGACCTGCTTGACTTGAGCTCTTCAAATTCTCCTTTAATTTGGTCACAAAACACAGATGTTTGAAGGAGGGCTCAGAACACTCCAGGCACAATCTTCTTAAGCCTTTATTTTTGCATCCAAATTTCCTAGAGAGCCAGGACTCATCTCTGTAGACTCTATGGTAACACATTTGGCCAGTGATTGCCTGTGATTAACCCAAAGTTCCCATCTTAAAATTGCAATTTCCACACGGACACAATAATTTTTCTTTTTTTGGGGGGGGGGCCGGTCATGGGGCCTGAACTCTGGGCCTGGGCGCTGTCCCTCAGCTCTTCAGCTCAAGGCTAGCGCTCTGCCACTTGAGCCACAGCACCACTTCTGGC
>NW_012267254.1:1131838-1166387 GCF_000151885.1 Dipodomys ordii | reverse complement strand
CCACTTGAGCCACAGCACCACTTCTGGCTTTTTTCTTTTTGCTTATGTGGTGCTGAGGAATCGAACCCAGGGCCTCTGGCATGCAAGGCATGCGCTCTACCACTGAGCCACCTTCCCAGCCCAATAATTTTTCTTTTTGAAACTTGTTCTTGCTATGGAGACCAGGCTGGCATGGAAGTTGCTCTGGGGCCCAATCTCACCCTGAAATAAAACTCTTACTGCCTCTGTCTCCAAATACTGTGTGTGTGTACACGCGCACACCCCCCCGCCCCGTGTGCCTGGCTCTGAGTTCTGTTTTTGTTCATTGACAATAGTGGTGCTTGAACTCACAGATCCTTGGTTGATAAGATGGTATTTCAACCCTTTAGCTATACTTGTTGCCCTTTATGGTACTGATTACTTTTGAAGTTTTCCTAAAGATTGGGTGATTTCATGTTTAACTGGTGTGTAGAAACTCAGATGATGTGTGCATTTTTCAGGGTGGTGATTTCTCCATGTACTAGTTAGTTTCATGTTTCTGGTTTATCGGGAAGGTTTCCAGATAGTAATCTTGATGGCATCACCTGCCTCAAGATATCACCTTGAGAAAACAAAGTATGCCATCAGATTTCTTAAATCAGTGGCCATGTTAAATATAGATTTATTTTTATTTTTTTAAAGGTCATGTGGTTAATTCAAGGAGATTACAGTTGTAAATGTCTGTTTACCTTTCCAGTGCATCTTGTTCAGAGCCACGCTTTCTGTCTTTATTCTCCATCCTCCTTTCCACATTCCCCAGGTCATGTCAAGTTTCTCACCTCCACTCCAATCTAGCACGGACAGTTTCATGATCATTTGCAAATGTGGATAGTTTGACTTCTTCCTTTCTTAATTAGATCATTTTTTATTTCTCTTATTATCTGGCTAGAGACTCTAGGGCTGTATGGAATACGAGTGGAGAGAGTGGACATTCTTGTCTTGTTCCTGATTTTAGTGAAATTGGTTTCAGTTTTTGCCATTTTTATGATGTTGGGTGTAGGTTGATCATACATGGCCTTTATTATATTACAAAATATTCTGTTTATAATTTCTTCAGAGCTTTTAGCATAAAAAGATGTTGAAGTTTGTCAAATGACTTTCTGCATCAGTTAAGATGATCAATACGGTTCTTGATTATGTTTATGTCCTATATTATGTTTATTGTTTTTCTTATATTGACCAAACCTTGTCTAGAATGAAACACATTTGGTCACAAGGCATGATCTTTTCAATTAATTGTTGAATTTGGATGGTGAGTTTTTTATTGAGGATTTTAGAATCAATGTTCACCAAAGATGTTATAGTTCTTTTTTAAAATTACCTTTAAGTAGTTGAGCAAAGGAGTTGCCATTCAACAAAGCAGACTATGAATACTTTGTTCAGTGGCATACTTTTCATCATTCTTCCCTCTATCCAGTTTTGGAAGTAGTGCAATTCTAGCTTCATAGCTGAATTTTGTAGTGTTCCTTCCATTTTTGTTTTATGGGAAAGTTTGTGGTGTTTTGGTATTAGATCATCTTTAAAGGTCTTGTATAATTCAGCTGCAAATCTATTTAACTTTGTTGGGAGGTCTTATTAGAGTTTAAATTTCTTGTTATAATTGTATTTAGGTGGCTCAGTTTTGGTAGGTTGAGCTTGTATAGAAATTCACCCATTTCTACTAGGTTTTCCAGATTAAGTTTTTGAGGTCTCCTCTTGAAACCTTTTGAATTTATTTGCCATGATATCTCCATTTTCATCTCTGATTTTTTTTGGGGGGGGTCCGGTTGTGGGGCCTGAACTCTGGGCCTGGGCGCTGTCCCTCAGCTCTTCAGCTCAAGGCTAGCGCTCTACCACTTGAGCCACAGCACCACTTCCGGCTTTTTTCTTTTTGCTTATGTGATGCTGAGGAGTCGAACCCAGGGCCTCATGCATGCGAGGCAAGCACTCTACCACTGAGCCAGCTTCCCAGCCCCTCTTTGATTGTTTTTATTTGAGTCATTTCCTTTTTACTTTTAGTTAGATTGGCTAAGAGTCTACCAATTTTATTATATATTTTGAAACCATCAATGTTTTTATTTTTTTACTTTGCTTGCAGATTTTAACTTACTAATTCATTAATTTATAATTAATATTAATTAATATTTATTTATATTTATATTTATTATATATTATATATATTATATTTATATTATATTTATTAATTTATATTTATATTAATTATATTAATTTATATTAATTAATATTAATTTATTTTTGTGTTATCTTGTTGTTTTTCAAGGATTTCGAGGTGTATCATTGGGATATTAATTTGGGATCTCTCTCTTTTGAAGATATGTATATCCTAACATCTATGAGCTTTCCTCTTGGAATTGCCTTTGCTGTGTCCCAGAGGTGCTGGAGTTTTTTATTTTCCTTGGAGTCCAGAAGTTTTTAAATTCTTCTCCTGTTTTTGGTATTGGCATGTACTTGATCTGGGAGCGATCCCTGAACATTTTGCTCAAGGCTACTGCTATACCACTTGAGCCGCAACTCAGTTTAATGCCTTTTTTCAGCTTTTTTGATGGTTAATTGGAGATGAGTCTCAAGGACTTTTCTGTCTAGGCTGACTTTGAACTGTGATCCTCAAGTCTTAGCCTCCTGGGTAGCTAGGATTACAGGTGTGAGCCACTAGCACCTGGCATCCTCTCCTATTTTTCTGATTGTTCAGCAATATGCTATTCAGTCTCTATAGTCTGAGATTTTCTACAGTGTCTATTGCTGTTAACTTCTAATTTTCTTATCTTTTTGTTTTACCAGATATTGGGGGTCATTTCAAATTTCTTAAATTTGTTGAGAAGCTAGCTTTCTTTGTCTCTTCTGAATAATTTGTTTCAAGTCTACTTTGTTCCATAGGATTGTAGCTATTTCTTGCTGCTTTTGGGTCCATTTGCTTGGAAGACTTATCTCCAAAATTTTACTCTAAGCCAGCAAATTTTTAAATATATATGTTCTTCATGGACAACAGCTTGTTGGACCTTGCCTTTTGATCAAACTCACCATTTTATGTCTTTTGCTCATTGAAATTGAGTATTAAAATGATTAGTGTGTATTAGTAACTGCCTGATTTTTCATTTTAGTGTTACTTTCTTACCTGATACTGCTATGCTTTTCTATGCATTTAATAGGATTCATTTTCTTCATATCTGCAAAGTTTACATTGATCTTTCTCTTCTGTGTGCAGGATGTCTGGATATCTTCTTAGAACACTGTTTTAGTAGTAATAAATTATTTTAGCTTTTGTTAGGGAATGTTATTTGTCCTTCTGTTATGAATGGTAGCTTTGCTGAGTAGAGTATTCTGGGTTGTCAATGATTGATTTTCAGTTGTTAAAAAAATCCTAACAAGCCTTCTTTGTTTTTTAAGCTTTATGTTGAAAAATTTGCCGTGATTCTGATAGAGTTTTCTTTGTAGGTTATATTTTTTCCTTACACTGTCAATAATCTTCCCTTAGTTTCTATGCTTATTTGTTCAAACTATGTTACTGAAAGGTTCCATTCTGTTCTAGACTGATAGGTGTTGTAAATACCTCTTGTTCTTTGTCTATATTTGGGAAGTTGTCTGTGATTACTTTGTGCAATATATTTCCTGTGCTTTTAGTTAATATCTGCCCTTCTGGTACCTTCATGATTCTCAAATTAGACCTTTGAATGGAGTCTTGAAGTTCTTGTAAAGTCCTTACATCTTTGAACTTTTTTCTGTATTTTCTTTTATATTATGATTCTTGGAACAATTCTAGAAGATGAAAATACTAAATTCTGTTTAATAAGAAGAAATCAAAGGACCAGAATAGGGGCTATTGTAGTAGAATACCAGGCACAAGTTGATATAGCCATGTGAGAGCAGCTCCCTGAGATTTAAGTGCCATTCTTCCTTCCCAACATGAAGATACCCCTCAGAGAATATAATTTCATAAATTCTTCCAGGTTCTGGTGTCTTATGCCTATAACCCTAGCAATTTAGCAAGCTGAGGTCTGAGAATAACAGTTCCAAGCCAGCCCAGAAAAACAAATCTAAGATACTCTGACCTACAATTCACCGGCAAAAGGCCAGAACCAGCAGTTTGGGTCAAGTTGTAGAGCACCAGGCATGAGTGAAAACCCTGAGTGAAAGCATGAGGAGTGGCGCTCAAGCCCCAGTACTGGCATTAAAAAAGTAAAAATGAAGGCTTAAGGTGACCAATGTGTATACTGCTGATATGTAAATATGAGCCTGGTCCCTAATATGATGCTATTAGGATTTGGGGCCTTGAGAGATGATTATGTTAAGATGAGGTTTGAGGTTGTAGCCTCCATGATAGGATGGTAATTG
This sequence comes from Dipodomys ordii, assembly GCF_000151885.1. Taxonomy (NCBI): domain Eukaryota; kingdom Metazoa; phylum Chordata; class Mammalia; order Rodentia; family Heteromyidae; genus Dipodomys; species Dipodomys ordii. The sequence goes on along the minus strand of NW_012267254.1, from coordinate 1,162,040 downwards.
GGAGCTTCCTCTCTTCCTCTCCTCCCCCTTTCTTACATGAAACACAGAAAGGTGGCTAGCTACAGACCATACAGAGGCCCCTATCAGAACTTGACCATGCTGATACCCTGATTTTTGGACTTTCTAGTGTCCACAGTGCTGATAAACAAACTTGCTTAAATCATTCTTGTCTATGGAATTTTGTTACAGCAGTCCCAGCAGACTAAGAAAGCAGCAGTCTTAAGTATATAGTATCCTTCTCCCAATCCCCATCTGAGTCAATATGTTCTGCCTCAGTGAGCTTTACCAGAATTCTTAGAATCCAAATCAAGCTGAGATTGTAGCTTAGTGTCGAGCATATGTCTACCATTTGCAAGGTTGTAGGTTATAGCATCACCACTAAGAACGAGGAAAAAATTCTAATTTTAAATAAACACAGTATTTTACTTTCACAATCTGAGAGTCATGTTTGCACTTTACCACTTGACCTTAAACCTTTAGTTATTCAAGGCTTTTTTATTTAGTTGATTTATTATAAGTATTAAATAGATGAGCATGTAGTATAATACCTAGCACATAAGAATGGTTTAATATGTTGTTACTATAATTCATCTCTCCTCCTTTCTTAGTTTACTATTTTTAGGTTGTTTTACAGATTCTCACTGTAGCCTCCTGGAGATGTAGTTGATTTTTTGAATTCATATTGATTTAAAATATGTGAGAAAATGCCTGTCCATAGTGGGTAAGAGAGAGTTTAAAAACCCACAGTTACTTAAAAGCAATGAGAACACTGATAAATATCAAATCAAATGTTTGCAGCCAAGAGTGGTGATATCCACCAGAAGTCCCAATCCCTCATGATAATGAGCAGAAGAATTTGCTTGAATCTGGGTATGTAAGAGTCGGCTTGGGCAACACAGGGAATCCCAGGCTTATGTGTTAAGAAAATAAATACAAATGTTCATAAATGAGTGGAAAAGTAGCATGATAATGGGTCTTTACTCAAAAAAATTAGGCAAGTCAAAGAAGTGCTGTAAATGTCAAGGTGTTGCACCCTGCACTGTTCCATAAAATGTGCTCTGCTCCAAAGAAACCTTGAATTCAGCAACCTCACCTTAGAACATCTCAACCATGGATATCCTATCAAGCACTGGAGTCTAACATCTGGTTGGATATCCCCCTCGCACCTAAAACACTACTCTCACATTATTGTCACTATTTGTCATGCAGTACGGGTTCCTGAAAAATACCTGTGGCAGGGCTGATCCAGAGGAAAAACCTAATCACCTGCTGACCACAAATAGCTGTAGTGATAGCATCTCAGCTAGGACTCCCTCCATTGCAGACTTGAATAGAAGCAGCTATCCAAAGAGACCTTGTTAGTTTGGTTTTACAATGGGTGGGGCTAATCCTTCTGTCCTAGGGAAAACACAAAATGTAGTTTTGGGAAAGAAACTTTGCAAGAATGAGTAATCTTACCAGAAATAGTTGTTGCTGGATTTTGTCAGGTGGCGTGGACATCCAATAGTATCACCATCATGTAGCAGGTAGGTTGTATTTCCTCTTAGCTCCAATTCAACTTTTTGTTTTGCTGAGGGAAAGGTAAAGTGATTGATTCCTACAAAATGTGCAGCATATGTGGGGCCAAGGAAGGGTTCTATCACATGTCTACATCTACAGTCAGAGATTTGTTATTGGTGAGTGTCCCCAGATTAAACATCTATATGAGGATAGTGAGTAAGGTGATCTGGGCTTCGTGAGTCTTTTTGGGGCAGCACAGCAGTCATCCTGGTAACTAGTATCTAGCACTTCAGAGTCTAGTTTAGTTGCGCACAAGTTCCAGCTTCTCGAGGTTTGCTGGGGCCAGACAGATGTAGCTGGCCAGTGCCTAAGTTGCAGGATGCCTGCATTCTCACAGAGCTACATACAGGACAGGCACATTCACTGCAATTCCACCCCAAACCACTAGTGGGCATATATGCAGCTTTGCTGCTATCATTTTTATGATATTCTAGAAGGTGGCACTGCAAGATGCATGGCTATCCACCTTTTTCAAGTTAGGCATGGTGCTATGCGCCATTTTGGAATTGAGGCGTGCTGCTGCCCCAGCGTTTTGGCAGTGAGGCACGCTACTTCCTACCATTGTGGAAGTGAGGTGCGCCGCTGCCCGCCATTTTGAGAGCGAGGCAGGCTCCTGCCCTGCCATTTTGGAAATGAGGCGGCGGGCCGCTGTCCCACCATTTTCTAAGTGAGGCGTGCCACTGCCCCGCCATTTTGGGATATAGGCGGGCTACTACCCCGCCATTTTGGGAGTCAGATGGGCCACTGCCCCGCCATTTTGGGAGTGAGGTGGGCACTGCCCCGCCATTTTGGGAGGGAGGCAGGCCGCTGCCCCGCCATTTTGGAAGTGAGGTGGGCAGTGCCCGCCATTTTGGGAGGGAGGCACGCCGCTGCCCCGCCATTTTGGGAGGGAGGCACGCCGCTGCCCCGCCATTTTGAGAGGGAAGCACGCCGCTGCCCCGCCATTTTGGGAGAGAGGCACGCCGCTGCCCCGCCATTTTGGGAGAGAGGCATGCCGCTGCCCCGCCATTTTGGGAGGGAGGCACGCCGCTGCCCCGCCATTTTGGAGCTGGGCGCCGTGTCTACTTCAGGTCTGCATTTCGGCTCTAGATAACAGCAGCACTGCCCCCAACCCGTGTCCGTTATTCCCCGTGCTCCTGAGTGGCTTCCACTCCCGGGGTCCTCTGGGCCGCAGCATCTGGAGGTTTGCTGGCTGGGGCGGAAGGCTTCCCCTTGGGCCCTTTGCCGGGCTCTGTGGGGCGGGGGGGGTGCTCGGGGCTCAGGTTCGGGTCCATGTTCGTGTCTGTTCAGGCCTTTTCCAAGCGACTCCTCGGCTCCGGGAAGACATGTTGGCAGGGAGTTATGTGGAGTCATGCGGACGAAGTGTCCTGGCCAGGCTGCGAAACCCCAGGGGGTTCTTCCCTGGTTCCTTGAGCCTTCTAGAGGATTCCAGAACTATGGCTTCTTTCGGGCACGATGGGATGGGTTGTTCCCCCACTTGAAGTGGGAGGAGAAGGAGGTGGGGAGAGGGTGGGCGAAGGGGAAAAGGGAAGGTGGGGAGCAGGGAGCGGGAGGAGGAACCTTCCCTGAGGAAGCTTGCTGGGTTTTCTCTGCTTGCCACTGGTGGGCGTATTTCCGTCCTTATCCCATGCTGACACTGAGCGCCTGGGTTTGGGGGCGCCCGCATTAGACAGCTCCACTTCCAGTTTTCTTGTTAATTGGATATAAGAACTTCATGGATATTTCTGCCTGGACTGGCTTTGAACCTCAATCCTCAAATCTTAGCCTTCTGAGTAGTTAGGAATACAAGTGTGAGCCACCTGCAACCAGCTTTGCTAAGAATTTCTTCTGGGTGTTTATTGTCTATATTCATGAGTGATCATTGCCTGTACTGGACGTGTGTTTTTAAACCCTTCTTATCAGGCCTGTATTGCCCTTATAAATGGGTTGAGAATGAGTCCCTTTATTTTAGGAAACAATTTGTAAAAAGTATTATGTTTCCCACAATGGATTTTTTAAATTTCCCCTTCCTCCTCTTTCTCTCCCTTTCCCTGTTTCCCCCACTCCTCTCTTCCCCCCTCCACCACCAATGCTGCTACTGTTGTGTGTTTGTGTATGTGTGCACCAGTACCAGTCCTCATAAGGCTTTTCTTACTTTCTACCATCAGTATACTACTAAGATCTCAGGCTCCTGAGATATAGGATTATAGGTTACAAGTCACCAATACCTAGCTGAAGTTTCAGATTTTTTCTGGCTTGTTGGAAAAAAGGCTCTCTAGACCATCATCAGTGTTTCCTTATATAGCAGGTATGAACTTTCAATGCTCTGTCACTACTTTGTATTTTTCTGTGGATTACTGATTTCTCCTTGATTTGGTAGCATAGAAAAATACTTCTCATTCATCATCTTTCCCTGTAAACTTTTGGTGCAGTTTGCAGTTTTGTAGTTGTTGGATTTTATTATGAATGGAATATGTCCATTGCTGTTTTCCAGGAAATAATGGCTGACAGTGCAGATGACAAATCTGAAAGGCCTGATGATGACACAAACCCATTTGTAGACGTCATACCTACTTCTCCTCCTCTACCACCACCATCACCATCTAAGAAGAAACCCACTCAGGCTGATACATCCAAGACAACAACCAAGTCAGAGGGAGAAGGTAATCATATTTTTAGCAGATGAGCAAGCACCTGCATGTATCCAAGCAGAAGGAAATGCCTCTGAAAGGATGAAGGTTTTGAGAGCTGCTGTAAGCATAAAAGAGTTCCCTGCAGGTAGGATAGAGACATCTTTTACACAGGAAGGCTGTTCATACCCTTTTAGGCCATGGTCCCTTTCTTCTCATACTTTTCCTTTCCCCATCATGGGCTTTTCTGGCTGGTGTAATACAGAGGATGTAATACAAAACTATTGTGGAAAAGACCTAGTCTGAGCTGATATTCCTTCATTTCTCACCAGCATTTGGCCCAGTTGTCCACTCCCTCCTCTGTAGCAACTTTCTAGGACTTCTGTTCTCCTTGTTTCTTACCTAATTGCTAAATGCCCATTTTGGTCTTTTCATTCTTTCCCTTTTTATTGCCCGCAAATATAATGCTTTCCAACTCACATGTATGTGTAATACTATTTTTTTTTGCTGGTCTTGGTGCTTGAATTCAGGGCCTGGGCGTTGTCCCTAAGCTGTTTCTGCTCAAGTCTAGCAGCCTACCATTTGAGCCACAGCACCACTTCTGGCCATTTCTGAGTAGTTGATTGGAGATGAGAGTCTTACAGACTTTCCTGCCCAGACTGGCTTCAAACCATACTCCTCAGATCTCAGCCTCCTGAGAAGGTAAGATTATAAGCATGCGACACCAGCACCTGGCTCATTTTTGTACTTTCTAGCTCACTCTTAAATGACATATCAGTTAACTTCAATTTTCTTCTGATTAGACTGTTTCCAATTCCTGCCTTAGCCACATGTGTACTCTTTGTCACTAGAACGATGAGACAAGCAAGCAAATAGACGACACCATTCCTGGCTATGCTTAGAACTGAATTCTAACTGGGACTCAGTCTGGACACAGTAATCTTGAACACCTTTCTCCTTTCCTTTCTCTCTGAGCATCATTCTTTGGTTCCTGGTTTCCCCCTCTTGCTTCTGCCTTTGTCCTCACTACATCTTGTCACTCTTCTTTGCATATGCTCAAGCCAGTTCTGTCTCCTATTTGGGCTAGGCTTAAAGAACTCATCCAAAAAGGCGTTGCCACCACTTGGCAGCAGTTCACTATGCTGCTCTCTTTCACATGCTTGCTTGTTTCTTCACAGATCCTTCATTCCAACAGTGATTGTGTTGCTGCTTATTGGGCATTTCTTGTGTGACACACCACCCATGACAGTGTAAACTACTTAAGGTTAGGGTGGTTCTTCTCTGTCTTGATTACTACTGATCCCCAGCATTTTATTATTGGAACAGCAGACTATGTACAAATGCCACAGAGGTGTCAAACTTTGATTGAAAAGCACCCTACTTTGATATAGAAGGGAATCGTAAGCAGAAGCATCTATGCCATGGATTTTGGTATGATTTCATGAAATTATCAGGCACCTGGACATCAAGCAAGATTTGAGTTTTTCTGTATATAAACTGTGTCAACGTGACAATCATGGATGTTTCAGGAGTCTACAGGCATTAATTGGATTACTGTATGCTGAGGTCAGATTGTCACACCTGAGATTTCTTGCTAAATAAATATCCTGGTCTGAAATAAATCATTTTAGCAGGAAGGAACAACACGGATGTGTTGATATGAGGAAACTCTCCCACCTCACAGCTCAAACTCTGAATTTCCTTTGCAGGTGCTGCTGTCAGCCAAGACTCCCATGAGGAGCCTATGGAGGAAGTTTGGGGCTCACCTGAAAGCTCCTTGTGGAAAAGTGTTCCCTCACAGCTTATGCAAGTGGCAGGAGGCAGTGCTCCTCCAAGTCCACAGCACTCTGTGTGTGAACACTCCTTTGCTAGCAGTGGAAATGGGAAGCTTCTCGAACCTAGTGATAAAACAGTTGGGGATGGAAATGTGAGCAATGACTTCTTTACAGGTGACTCTAAAGTTGAAGCAGTGCCTGCACCAGCAGCTGTGGAGCCTCTTTTGTTGCCAGAAAGTCCTGAAGATAGAGATGCCTATCTACAACGTGAGATTAGGAATAAACTTAAGCAGTTAAAAGAAAGTAAGTTGTGTGGGAATTCTAATGAAACAATTGAGGGTGACTATCATTTTATCATGCTGGATAGCTAGCAATTGCATGAAGAGGGGGAACCTTTTCTAGAATTCCATTATTTTACATAGTTATGATGTTTCCTCTTTTCTGGGACTAAATTCTTGTAGATTTAGTTTTTCTTTCCATTCTTACTTTACTTCATGGTTTATTAAGTTTTCTGATTATATGGGATTCCATATCTCAATTGAGGTGATTAAAATTCTCTGTGTATGCCTGTTTCTGTCTTTGTCTCTCTTTCTTTGTAATGTTCTACACTATGATGCACAGTTACTTAGTGATTCACCCTGGTTGACTTATCATTCATGTATATTTTTGAGAACCACTGAAGGATTTTTATTTCTTCAGAACAGGAAAAAGTCTCAGATTTGCTTGTGCAAGTGGAAACTCTGGAATTGAAGATATATTATGTTGGATATATCACCAATGAAGCAATAGAGGTGGGTGGCCACAGAATTTGTCTATGTTCTTTAGCTACCACATAAGTGGTAGTCTGTGTTCTCAATCTCGCACAGTGTCCCCTGAGGCATTGTTTTTGTTCAACGACCAGTCTCTATATTCAAAATCAAAATCATGATTTAGTTTAGCACCTTGAGAGGACACTGCAAAAAATTGACATTTGTCTCAACAAAGATAATAAAATCCCAAACATACAGTTTTTTAAGTGGGGGGTGTGGATCTGGGGCTTGAACTCAGCTTTTTGCTCAAGGTAATCACTTTACCACTGTAGCCACTGCTCCACTTCTGGCCTTTTCTGGTGATTAATTGGAGATGAGTCTCAAGGACTCCTCCGGGGGCTGTCTTAGAATCACAGTTCTCAGATCTCAGCCCCCTGAGTAGTTAGGATTAGAGGTGTGAGCCACCAGCACTGGGACCCAAACATATAGTCTTGTTATGACTTAGATCAATTTAGAGGCAAGAAATCATTTTGTGCTAGAGAATGTACCCTAGAAGCACATATTAAGAGGATTACATTCCAGAGGTTAAGAAAAAGGAGTTTCTATTGGTAAAAGATGCTGTGGCCCTATGTATTTGGTCTGAAATGACATCTTTTTGTTGTTTTGTTTTCTCACTTGTGTTAGAGGTATTATTGTCATTAGAGAAATCCTATTAACTTCCTCGACTCTGCAGCAGATGGCACAGTCATAGGTGATATTTATAAATGTCTGTTTCATGACTGACTCTTTTTTATATTTCTTTTCCTTGTATTTCTTTTTTTTGGGGGGGAGGGCCCAGTCGTGGGGCCTGAACTCTGGGCCTGGGAGCTGTCCCTCAGCTCTTCAGCTCAAGGCTAGCGCGTTACCACTTGAGCCACAGCGCCACTTCTGGCTTTTTCTTTTTGCTTATGTGGTGCTGAGGAATCGAACCCAGAGCCTCATGCATGCAAGGCAAGCACTCTACCACTGAGCCACCTTCCCAGCCCCTCCTTGTATTTCTTGAGACATTGTCTCCCTGTGTATGTCAAATGAACTTGAATTCACTGTGTTGCCCCAGCTAGCCTGGAACTCCTGATGTTTTACATTAAGCTCTTATGTGTTAGAAGAATAGGTTTGTTCTACTATATCCAGCTTCCCTGTTCATTTCTTATCCCCATAGCACACAGGAGGTCACTGTACCTGGCGTGGCATAATAGGGTATTTCACGCTCTCTTTACTAAAGGTTCTGGGCAATTCACTGTCTATCTGATTTGGCCCACTAAAAAATTCCATCAACTCTTAGCCAGGCACTGCTGGCTCACACTGTCATCCTAGATACTCAAGGGGCTGAGTATATAGGAAAGATTCAGGTGAGTGTAGTCCTGCAGCTTTGGGGGGAACAGGTCTCCGTTGTGGCCTGGGTTCTCTCAGCCCTAGGTATAGACATTTCTTTACTTAGCCTCACTTGAGAGCACTTCCAACATTTCTGCATTTATGCTGGAGCCTGCTTTTGAATGATTACAACAACGTTGGACACTCCTAGCAGCTTACCTGAATCACAAGGCAGTTCTGGATACTGAGTCATCACTGTGACTACACAAGACTTCCATTTTTCTGTTTAGTTTAAGATTGGAAACTTGCATGCTTTTCAGATTATTTGGGTGGCCTACTCTCTCAGGGCCTGCATGTTGCAACCCAGGTTTAGTCCTCTGCTCCTCCCCTTATTCTTTTCACTTCAGTCATTTTTAAGAGACGTTTTTACATTGTGCTGGAGCCAGCTTGGGACCAAGATCCTCATACCTACCTATTTCTCTCAAATAAGTGATATTAGTGCCATCATGAATATTGGTTAAGATGAAGTCTGGTTCAGTTTTTGCCTCAGCTGGATATGTGCCTCCCCACTAACTGGAATCACAGATGTAAGACACTGTACAAGGCCTGTTTTTCCAGATATTGTGTTCACATTTTTGTCATTTTGTTATATAAAAATTCAGCCAGTTGCTATTAGCATATTCCTGTAATTCTACCTCCTAAAGAAGCTTAACATTAATGAGGAGGATGGAATTTCTGGGTCAGCCAGAGGGATCAAGTGCATCTTGAGCCATAGATTGTTAGGCATTTGTGAGAGACCAAGCCTGAACATGAAAAAAGAAAGACCCTATTTGAAAAATGGCTTAAAGGAATGAGTTGTGGGTCAAATGGTGGAGTGTTGCCTAGAAAATTTGAGAGCCCTAGGAAGGTGGCTCAGTGGTAGAGTGCTTGCCTTGCATGCATGAGGCCCTGGGTTTGATTCCTCAGCACCACATAAGCAAAAAGAAAAAAGCTGGAAGTGGCACTGTGGTTCAAGTGGTAGAGCACTAGCCTTGAGCTGAAGAGCTGAGGGACAGTGCCCAGGCCCAGAGTTCAGGCCCTACAACCAGACCCCAGAAAAATAAAAAAAAGAAAATTTGAGGTCCTGAGTACAAATCCCATTTTACATGTGCTCTGGGTTCCAATCACATACTCAGTGCATATAAAAATAAAGAATTTGAAGCCAGGCATCGGTGGTTCACGCCAGTAATCCTAGCTACTCAGGAGGCTGAGATTTGAGGATCATGGCTCAAAGCCAGCCTGGGAAAGAAAGTCCATGAGATCCTTATCTCCAATTAACCACCAAAAAACCAGAAGTGGCACTGTGGCTCAAGTGGTAGGGTGCTCGCCTTGAGCTGAAGGGCACAGGGGCAGTGCCCAAGCCCAGAGTTCAAGCCCCACGACCGAGAAAATAAATATATAAAATAAAGAATTTGAGTAGTTTCTGTAATTCCCTGTTTTATTTCACAGTATCTTTTACAAAAGAATTTGTGCAAGACCTGGAAGGCTTGGGTTTGTGCTTGGTATTTCAGATGTGCATATATTTGATTTTGACAAGAATAAACCTACATTTTAGTTCTCTCTTTCCTATCAGTTTCTCTATTGATGATGCTGTTTATCAACATGTTCCATTGGGACTTGGAAGGCTTCATTGATAATTTTGGTTAAACATTTAATTTGATGAAAGTGTAATCATAGTTTCTGTTCTGCCTTTGTGAGCTTCATATATTTTAATTCTCTATGAATATATCCATTTTATGCTAAGTGTCTTTAAATACCAATCCTGAGTCTTCAACTTTGGCCCTTGTGCTCTAGTTGAATTGTTTTAACTCACTGCCTGTGTTGTACCACATGAGGCAAACCTTCACTTCTGGATTTTTCAGGTTAGTTGATGATAAGAGACATATTGGCTTAGTTAGCTGACTCTGAAATTCCCTTCTGAAATGTTAGTTACTAGGATTATTTTCATGAACCACTGGTTTCCAGCTTCATTTTAGGCCAGTTTTAAGTGTAAAGATTTTTTTCTTCTCTAACACTTCTCTTCCACATTTATATCTCTTTGGTTCTGTTCTGTATATCCTGTTTCATTCATAGTATTATTAATTTTCAGATTAACATTTTCTTGGTTGATATTGACCAAATTTTGATCACATAGTCATTCATGTTTATCCTTATTGATCTATTTTTCTTTCCTTTCACTTCATTAACTGAGTCAGTTGAATTTATAGAGAAGGGAGATTAGATTTTGGAGTACTTTTCTTTATTGGTGACAGTCATGCTAATTTCCTTGCATTCTAGATAGAGAACCCAGTTCTGAGAAAATAAATATTTTCTTGGTTAAGGTTATAGTATGCTTTTTGCATTTATGCCTTAACTGAAATTACATTTCGATTATTAGCCATACTTAGGCTTCTTATTTCCTAAGTCCAAGAAAGCATATTAATGTAAATTATAATGGGTTTCATGATAGTTTTTCCACATAGGCATATCACCCTGACATTGCCCAGTTTCCTCCACAACCGTAATAATTCTTTTTACTTTCCTATCTTTTTGGCTTCCCCCAAATTCTTCACATTTGAGATATTTGCTTTGTGAAAGTGGTTTATTTCACTTAGGCTGATGATCAATAGTTCTATTTTCCTCCCAGTGACATAGATTACTTCTTTGGGGATAAATACAAATCTTTTGTGTATATTTGACCCATTTCTAGACAATCTATCTGCATTCTCTTACTTAACAGTTATGAATGTTTGGAGGAAACACTTTTCTTGTTTTGACATATTTTTGCATGTTCCTATAATTTTCTGACTTCTCAATGATACAGCAACATGGAGGAAATTTCTCATTCACTATCTTGCCATGGAAACTTTCATTCCTGTTTCCTGTTTTATGATGGTTGGATTTGATCATGCTATTTTCCAGGAAATGAGGGATAATGAAGCAAGTGAGAATTCTGAAGAGCCTGAAAATGAAGGGAATCCAGTGAGTGAAGTCACAAAGAAGCACACTGAGGATCTGACATCCATGAGTAAACAAGCAATGGAAGGAAAACCCCAACTTGAGACATTAGTTGATGAAAAGGGAGAAGGTAGTAATATGTTGGGTGGATGGGTACATACTTGCATTTCTATAAGAGGAAAGAAACCTCTTGATACGATGAAAGTCTTGAGTCATGCTGTAAGCATAAAGAAATTCCTGAATGTGAGTCAGGGAAGGTTTTCACATAAGAAATCAGTGAATTCTCCTTCAGCCCATGGACATCTTCTGCTAATACTTTACCTTCCCCATCATCAGCTTTTCTGCCTGGTGTAATACAGGGTATTATGCCTCTTTGAACCCCAATTTCTGTTGTAGACAAAGCCCACAGTCTGAACTGACATCATTCATTTTTTGGTGAGAATTTTGCCCACCTGGCCAATCTCCACTGTAGTAACTTTCACACTTCCATTCTCCTTGTTTCTGTCTTTACTGGTGAATACCCATCCTTGTCTTTTCCTGCCTTTCCCTTTCTATTTCCTGTAATGTGATTGTAATAATTTCCAAGTCACACGTTTTAAAATGCCTCTATTTTCTAACCCATTCTGGCACGACATAACACCAGTTAGCTCTAACAATTCTTTCTGATCAGTATGCTTTTAGTTTCTGCCCCTGAACATGTGTACTCTCTCTCAGCTTGCCAACAGAATGATGAAACAAGCAAATTATTATAGCATACCACCACAGATTATGCTGAAAAAAATCCTCCATGTCCTAAACACTCTGAGACCACAGTATGATCTATAGGCTGTGAACCTTCTAGACCACCATACTTCTTCACCATTTCTCTTTACTTCCAACCTTTACTCTGTGGCTTTTGGGTCTTTGCACTGTGGCTGCTATTCTGACATTTATCACATCCTGTTACTGCCCTCTGCCTTAGCTAAAGCCAGCACGCCAGCACTGTCTCCTTTTAAAGGTGTCCTTTTTAAGGACACCTTTAAGGAGGGACTGTTAATACCAGGAAGTCATTGATATTTTCTTTTTTGCTACTTTTCACATCCTGCTCAAGTATTAAGCAATATGAGTCCATCTGTGAGAGTGTTTCTTCCCACTGTGTGCTTCCTATGTGACCCCACTGCCAAACACGACAGGTGGACCCTGTCACTTAAGTCTCTGAAATGCAATTCTCTTAACTAATAACTGATAACAGGCTCTCTGCTTATCTCCAGCCTCTGATGGGGTACCTGAAACTGCAGACATGTGTAAATGGCATAGAGGTGTCAGATTGGAGCGAAAAGCATCCAGGTTTGACACAGAAGGAAAACATGAGCAGAATCATCTCCATAGGATTTTTGGTTGATGGGGTGCAGTTATCAGATATAAGAGATTTAAACATTTCTGTATGCAAATTGTGTCGAGCTGACGATTGTGGATGCCAAGGATCTGTGAACGGTTGGTTCTTAATAATTGTCCTATCCACTTAGGATCTGCATGCATTCATAGAACCGGGGTGTCAGAATTTATTTCAATTTGTATGCTGAGGGAAACTTTCAATCATGGGCTTTTTTTTTGTCTTGTAAACCTTCATCTTATGAAATAAATTAGTTTATCCTATGTGGTGCCATGAAACTCTCCCACCTCACAGCTCATCCTTCCCATTTGGTTTGCAGGTGCTACTGGCAGCCAAGACACCCATAAACAGCCCATGGAGGAAGGTGAGGGCCCACATGAAAGTTCCTTGTGGAAAAATCTTCCATCAAAGCCTATGCAGGAAGCAGAAGGCAGTGCTCCCTCTAGTCCACTGGATTCTGTGTGTGTGAATACACCCCTAGTAGCAGTAGAAACAGTTTGCTTCTCAAAGGTAGTGGAAACAGTTCGGGAGGAGATCTGAGCAGCAACCTCTCCACAGGTGACCCAAAAGTTGAAGCAGTGGCTAAACCAGCTGTGGTACCTGATCCCTTGCCAGCAGAACCTGAGGAATCCATTGTTAATATAAAACGTATGCTCATGAAGGAAATTGAAGTGTTGGGACAAAGTAAGTACTGGAAAAATGGTTCATCATCAACCAGGGGAGATGGTCATGTGTTCATATAAGACATCTGGTCAACTGATTCAGAAGAGAGAGTTGGTTTTTCTTCTACAAATTTGCATTTTGCATAATTGATGTTGGTTCCTCTGTGCTATGAACAGTGTATCCTAGATCTTCCTCCTTTCCATTCTAATCTTACTGATCTGTGTTATATTACTACGGGATAGAATCTGAACTAAGGTATTTAAAACACACAGTATGCATACACACATAAAATATGTAACATTGTTTGATGATTCATAGTTACTGAGATAAGCCTTCATTAAGATTGAGTTGTTTAGTTTGGAGAATCGCCAAGGATTATTTCTTTTCTTTTTTTTGCAGAATATGAAAGAGTCCTTCAGTTACTTGAGAATGACCAAGGACCTCCAGAAATGATGAAAGAACTTCTTGAACATGCCATTAATGAAGCAAAAAGGTGGGTAACAATGGGAACTATACGTTTCATTTAGGAACTTGGTGCCTGGCCAAAAGTGGGTATATACAAGAGCCATTGTTCTGAGCTTCCCAATACCTGGCTCTCATTCATGTTTAAGGCTGACCTGAGTGATGTTTATGTTGGTAGCTTCTGGGCCTGACTGGGCCTTCCAGCCCCATTCAGTCCTCTGTTCTTCCCAAACTCTGACCTGAACCAGATACTAATTCTCAGTTGGAAGTTTTGTGCTTTGGTCATTTGCTACTTGAAAACACTTTACATTCACATAAGTGGTCATCTTTCCCTTCTGTGTTCCACAGTGCTTCCCAAGTCATTGATTGTTTGGATGTCTTTTATTTGCTGGCCTTTCTCTTTATTTTCAGATTAAGATGCCGAGACCTAATTTCATACCTTGAGAAGATAGCGAAAAGAAGGAGCACCCTTGCTCACAAATAAAATGAAACCTTACACATAGCATCTTGTTATGACATTGATGAGTAAGATGCCAGAAGTAGTTTTCTGTTTTAGAGAAGGTAGGAGGCTAATACTGAAGCCTGTTACCAGGTGTTAGTTAAGAGAATTGCATTTCAGAGACTTAAGAAAAAAAAAGTGGAGACTTGATTGAAGAAAAAGAACTGGAGACTGATTGTTGTAAATTTGTGTTAGTAAAAGTTACTTTGGCCCTTTTGTGTTTGGGTTTGCAAATACAGAATGTGGTAAGTTCTTTTGTTTTCTTGCTTTTGTTGGGGGGTATTGTTATCATCTCAAATCAAATTAACCTCCTGGTCTGTGCAGCAAATATCAAACTCATGAGTGATATAACTTTTTTTTAATGATTGTCCAGTTGGTTTTGGTTCTTCTGTGCTAGTAGTTCTTGAGACAAGTCTTTCTTGTGTATCTACAGTGACTTAGTACTCAATTCATAGTTTTATCTAGACATGAACTCCTAATGCACTTGTCTCAGGCTTTTAAGTGATGGAATTAGAGGTGTGGGATACCACAGCCCATCCATTTTGTATTTTTGTGGTCCCAAGATAACCCTCAAAATGGTATCGCACCATGAGATTATTCACAATTTACCGAAGAGTCTAGGCCATTAAATGTCCTGTCTGAATTGCCTGGATGGAATTTTCCCTTCACTCTATCACAAAAGTCAGGAGTTCAGAGAAGGGCTCTAGACACCAGGAATATTGTTACTCAGCCCTTGTTCCAAATGTCAGCTTTGTTTGAGCCAGGGGTCATAAATGCTTTTGTAAACTATTTTATTCATGATTGTCTATGAATAACCCAAAATACGAAGGTGTGAGTTGATGGGGTACACTGCAGTCAGTCACTCAAAGCCCAACTAGAAGCGATTTTCAGACTATTTTGTATGGAAATTCAAATTGTAATGAACTTCCTCAGTTTGTGTTTATCTGAGTTATTCCTAGTTGTCCTTTATTTCTGAAGAACACTTGTGACTGATGGATCTTGATGGGCAGATTTTGTTTACTTCTTATTGTGTCATGTCTTTTCAACCCAGAAAATTCCTTTTGGGAAATCTGAAGATAATCTAAGTAAAACGTCCTTTTTTTTTTTTTTTTTTGCTTTGGTCAGTCGTGGGGCTTGAACTCTGGGCTTGGGCACTGTTCCTGCACTCTTCAGCTCAAGGCAAACACTCTTACTGCTTGATCCACAGTACCACTTCGGTTTTCTAGTGGTTTATTGGAGATAAAGAGTCTCACGGACTTTCCTGCCCGGGCTGGCTTTGAACCATGATCCTCAGATCTCAGTCTCCTGAGTAGCCCCTCAAAAAATTTATAGTCCAGCAATGTTCAGAATAACCAACTGTTCCTCAGTAGCTGAAATCTCTCAGTGCAACTATAAAAAGCATCTATATCCTTAGCTGTATTACCAATATATCCTAGAACCAAAGTAAAATGGATTTCCTGTTCCCAATTAATTGTTGTTGTAAAATCTTGATATTTCCATCATTTACAACTCCAGTCTTACATCCTTTTTTTGTCCATTGTGGGGCTTGAACTTGGCCTGGGTGCTGCCCTGTGCTCTTCAGCTCAAGGCGAGGGGTCTATCACTTGAGCCACAGTGCCACTTCCTACAACTCCACTTTTAAATGGTAGTTCTGACCATCACTTATTTATTGTATAAAGCCAGTTTAGGCCAACTATTACATATTCCTCAAATTAACCTTTTTTTGGGGGTCAGTTGTGGGGCTTGAACTCTGGGCCTGAGTGCTGTCCCTCAGCTCTTCAGCTCAAGGCAAATACTTTACCACTTGAGCCACAACAGCACTTCCGGTTTGCTGAGTAGTTTATTGAAGATGAGTCTCACAGGGGCTGGGAAGGTGGCTCAGTGGTAGAGAGCTTGCCTTGCATCCATGAGGCCCTGGGTTCGATTCCTCAGCACCACATAAGCAAAAAGAAAAAAGCCAGAAATGGTGTTGTGGCTCAAGTGGTAGAGTGCTAGCCTTAAGCTGAAGAGCTGAGGAACAGTGCCCAGGCCCAAAGTTCAGGCCCCATGACCAGACCCCCCTCAAAAAAAAGAGTCTCACAGACTTTCCTGCCGAGGCTGGCTTTGAACTGAGATCCTCAGATCTCAGCCTCCTGAGCAGCTAGGATGACAGGCATGAGCCACTGATGCCCGGCTTCAAATTTACTTTTAAGTAATGACTTTACTAGAGTTAAGTCTGCACAGCAGCCAAGTGAGACATACTGCTATTCTCTCTGCAGACTATTTGTACAAGAAGGTAAGCTATCACAACTCTAAATTAATTTTCTAGCCTACCAAATAAGCCACAAATTGACTTACACTTCTCTTTCTCCAGAATATTATAGCTACATTGAACCTCAAATTCCTACTGAACAAGGCCAGAGCCATTGTTTTCAGGGTATTTGGGAACCTGGGGGGGGAACTCTGTATTTTGATGATGGACTTCCTGTAGGTGAAGAATTAGCATCACTGAAGATAAATATGTTTTACTGTCATGGTGTATGTAGCTTTTCAGGCAGATGACCTGTACAAACCAGTTCATTTTATTTGCTATGTCACAGTCCCCACTTCGAGAAGATTGTCTTTTTTGTCAGTTGTGGGGTTTGAACTTAAGGGCTCGGTGCTGTCCTTGAGCTCTTTTGCTCCAGGCTAGTGCCCTACCACTTTGAGCCACAGTACCACTTCCTGTTTTTGGAGCAGTTGGAAACTTTTCTGCCTGGACTGGCTTTGAATCATGATCCTCGGATCTCAGACTCCTGAGTAGTTAGAATTACAAGCATGAGCCACCGGTACCTGGGATTGTCTTTCTGTAAGGAGGATTTAGGAAGAAATGATCAACTTATTTTCTGTGGTAGATTACATTATATACTTTATCTGGGTTTCATTGCTTCTCCAACTGTTCTATTTGTTTAAGTAGACAAGAGAATTCTTTTTTTTGGGGGGGGGGGAGTTCTGTCGTGGGGCCTGAACTCTGGGCCTGGGCGCTGTCCCTCAACTCTTCAGCTCAAGGCTAGTGCTCTACCACTTGAGCCACAGTGCCACTTCTGGCTTTTTTCTTTTTCTTCTTTTTTGGCTTATGTGGTGCTGAGGAATCGAACCAGGGCCTCATGCATGCAAGGCAAGCGCTCTACCACTGAGCCACCTTCCCAGCCCCAGACAAGAGAATTCTTAACCTTCATGTCCTTATTAGTGAAAGTTGAGTTCCTTTTTCCATGAAGATCAATGGAATTTTTCTCAAAAAAACCTCATGCCCCCCAAAACTCTATTTTTAAACACTTCAGAAGCCATTATCACTTAAATACCAGCATCTCATCGTATCAAGTGCTACAGCCAAGCCTGGTGATACAGAAACAAAATTTTTGGCAGCCTAGAGCAGTGATCCTGGACTAGGTCCTGCCCTTGTCTCAGGGTTTCCTCCCAATATTGGTCTACAATTGTACCTCTTGGGTTATAACAACAGACATGTTGCAATTGCTGCCAGCAATTTGACTTGGTGAGATAAAAAGAAAAGGAAAGATTTGGTTCCTTTACATTGGAGGGCCATCAGAGAGCTCAGGGAAGCACACAAGGCTTTTCTTTTCACACTGGGGCAGAGCTCTAAAACCTGGCCCTAGATTGCTGTCACAACAGAGAATGCCTGGATGGGACACCAAGCATAGTGAAAAGGGAGACCTGGGTTCTGGGGTCTCTCTGTACTGGTGCAGCAGTAGTGTTGTTCACCTATTTCATGCATATTAGGCTCTGAGTGCACACATTCCTCATCTTGTCTAGGTCAGCTGGGGCCAGCCAGGTCTTACTGGACAGTGTCTAAGTTCCATTATCCTCTCAAAATAATTTATCAAAGAGCCCTAGGCTGGGCACTCATGCCTGTAAGTTCTGATATAGAAAGTTTTTCTTTTGCTGGTCCTGGGGCTTAAACTATGGGCTTGGGTACTGTCCCTAAGCTTTTGTGCTTAAGGCTAGTGCTATATGACTTTAGCCACAGCTTTCCTCCTGGCTTTTTGGTGGTTAATTGGAGATAAGAGTTTCATGAACTTTCCTGCCCCAGCTGGCTTGTTACCTCCTGAATAGGATTACAAGCATGAGCCACTGGTGCCCAGATGATGTATTTTTAAAAATTATTATCTTTAAGTAATTGTACAAAAGGGTTTCAAATTCAACATGTCAGTTTATGAATGCTGTGCATTGTGCCCAATGTCACCTCTTTCATCATTATTATTTTTTATTTTTCTCTCATTTAAATTTTAATCATATCAATAGCAGCTTAATTTCAAGTATCTACTCAATGTAGCTTTACGATGTTCCCAGAACTTTCCCTAAAAATCTCCTCTCTTCCCAGTATTCAGTGTTATTTTTTAAAATATGTGCCATAGTCCATCTGCAGCACAAACAGGAGCCCCCAAAAGGCAATGGGATTGATGAAGAATATGGGGAGAAGGCTGAAGGCACAACTCTGTTTATTCTAGCTAAAGCC
This sequence comes from Dipodomys ordii, assembly GCF_000151885.1. Classification (NCBI taxonomy): domain Eukaryota; kingdom Metazoa; phylum Chordata; class Mammalia; order Rodentia; family Heteromyidae; genus Dipodomys; species Dipodomys ordii. The sequence goes on along the minus strand of NW_012267254.1, from coordinate 1,143,533 downwards.
TCAACTATATACACTTTCTATATTTGTCCAATACTTGCATCATTGTTCCAGGACCTACTACGCCAACAAGTACAGACAGTACAGATCCCTCCTCATTTTATTTCCAGCAATCTTTGTCTACCATATTCCCTCAGATAAGTCCCCAGGCCCAGAAGCTGAGAAAAAAAAACACCAAGTAAAAGGGCAAGTACTTGCAGTCCAGAGGGTTGAAGTCAGTGGCTGGAGCCTTTGCTCACACATTGTCAGCTCCTGGCACCTAGGGTCTGCAAAATCTCCCCCTTTTTATTTTTTTAAATTGAGCAAGTATATATCAGCCTGCACCTGGGAAAAGGAGTGGATCATGTATCTCAGGAAGAATGGCAGAGAAAGGAATATCAAAATAACAAACAGCAAAATGCGCAAGAAATAACAAAAGGAGTACTATAACACATTTCCTGGGTTGAATCCCTGATGCAAGGAAGTCTTCAGGGTCTGCTACCTTTAGGGTGGAGTGGCCAATATCAAATATCTGCCCCCGAAGCTGCATAGTATCAAAGCTTAAATTATCATGGGACCAGATTTCTTAATTATGTCACTGGATATTGGTCCAAGTCACATTCCCCTCATATTTAAGAGGGATAACACAAATGTACTGATAATTAGTATGACATGTCATTTTTAACTGAGTCTTTAGCAGTTTTACCTGATTATTAACATACATCATGGCTGTTTCCAAAGCATTTAGACATTCCACAATCTTTTCCTTGTACCTGGGTCCCAAGGGCACTAGAAATATTTTGAGCCAAAGTATTAACATGTTGTACTGTATGTATGGTTTGGGTAAGGGCCATGGCAGAAGCAGCACTGGCAATAAGAGTTATGATAACAATAATGCTGGCAACCAATATTCCCCAAAATCTGCGGGAGAAGCTAGGAGCCTTTTGAACGTCAATAACAAAGTAAAGCCCAAAATCATTATACCATGGTTCCATCAACCTAACAGGCTACATAAGATAAGGGGTTTGCATTGTAACAAACACTGTACATGCTCCAAAAGGTCCAGTATTATTTATGTAATTAGTAAGAATACAATTATTCCTGCCAGAAGCATGAAATGTCTCCCCATCCTTAACAACCATACCCTGCCCAACCACCAGCATGTATAGATACATAACACAAATTCATGAAGCGGGATAGGTCTCTGAAACAGCGGTACAGGAAGGTGAGAGGAATTAGTCCAAGTGGGCCTTAAGGCAGCAGCCAGTCTCCAGATGTCAGGATGAGCTTGTGCACGTGGGCTGACCAAGATGGTGGCTGGCAAGACACCATTGATCACGCCACTCCTCTGAGACCAGTCCTGAAATGCATAGTGTGGACCTCCCACCACTGGAATAGTAGACAAGAAGTCAAATCCATAGGCCCTCCATGGGGGTTGAACATCAGTGGCTGCAGGAACCTCCTGGCATAGTGGAATCCATGTGGGGTGCATGCTATCTCTTGCCAAGGCAATTCTGTAAGTCTTATGCATAAGATCAATCTTTTTCATCCGTACACCTTTTCCTCCAAGAGGAACTCAGAGCCATAATCTATCCCTGAATACCTTACTATATGTGTACATTTTACTACACTAACACATTCATGTATGCTGTCCATAGATAGGCAACTAGGCCAGCTAGCAGACAGCCCGATCCATTCTAAAGGCCTAGAATATGGCTCCAGAAATCCAGCACTCTCTTCCCGAAAGAGCCCTGTGGCATTAGTATACACTCATGGATGGCTCCTCCCACGACACTAGGTGGGCAATAGGAGGGTCAGGCAAGTAGGCCCAGTGTACCTCAGCTGAAACTTGGGCACAGGTTATTAATGCTAGCATAGCCACAAATAGGATTTCAGGTGTGAAAGCTCTTTCTACTCCTTTAATTATCTCTTGACCCCTGGAGGCTTGGGCCTTTATTTGCCCTCATGTGGGGAATAGGGCCCTCTGGCTATGGGTCTGAGGCATGTGCTCCTTCAAACTCATTCTCTGGAGTGACCGATGTAATCTCAGCATGGCAGACTAGCCAGCCTGGAATCCACCTCGGCACTTCTTCATCCTAAGGAAAAACACAAGCAATACCCTGAATCCCATGGTAAGAGGGGATTGGGACCATTCCAGACTCCTGTCAAAGGATCCTTCCATTGCACCATTGCCATGGGCATGGCAGCTCTCTTCCATCAATGCTGTGCAGCAGTAAAGCCATCCTCTGAGACATTCAAAAAACAAAACTTAAAACAAAAATGGATAAAGATATAATGGTATGTGGTGAAAATCTTCTGGGTAGCTAATTCTCCCATCTTTATGAATTTGATTTTTTTAAGTAGCATGGGCTCACTCCACAATGGCCTGTCCTTGTGGATTATAGGGGATACCTGTGGTAAGAGTAATATTTAGTTGTGAGCACAATGTTTTAAAGGTTTGAGAAATATAAGCAGGATCATTATTAGTCTTAATTCTGGGGCAAATCCATAATGGCAATAGCTGTAAATAAATACGCAGTAACATCTCTATACACCTCTCCTGTGTGACAGGAGGCAAAAAGCAATCCAGAGTAAGTATCCACAGAAACATGAGTATAGGAAAAGCAGCCAAAAGAGGGAACATGAGTCACATCCATTTGCCATAGCTGCCCAAGCAGAAGATCCCGTGGCTTAACCCCAATGGCGAGGACAGCATGAGCAAGTGAGCAATGGGCACAGTGGCGAACTATTGCACGGGCTTATTCACAAGTTAATCTAAACTGCCTATGAAGGGCGACTGCCCTTGATGAAATTTTTGATGGGCATCAAGTGCAGCCTCAACAGGGGGTTGAATAAGCATAACAAGCTGAGTTAACTCATCAGCAAGAGCATTGCCATATGTTAAAGGTCGAGGTAAAAGAGAATGAGCATGTATATGGCAAATACATACAGGAGCTGCGCTGTAAAAGTTGCTGCTGGAGGGTAGTAAAAAGATGCAGCAGTTCTTCATCTGAGGTAAGAATAATGGCATCCCGAATATGTTGTAAAACATAAACAGCATACTGGCTGAGTACAAGTTTAGAGTAAAAGGATAATATCGTAAAGCCAAAGTGGCAGCAAACAGCTCCACCTTTGTGCAGAAGTACTATTGCATTTGTGTGGTGGAAGTATGATGTGGGGATTGTAACATGAACCCCACCTTTTTATTTTTAGATCCATCAATAAACACATTAGAGCATTAGCAATAGGCTTAAAATAAATAAAGCAGTAGGCAGTAATATAAAGATCATCAGCAAAATGTAGTAATTGTGATGCAGGCAAATGAAAAAGCACCTGCCTAGGAAAATTGGCCATAGCAATTTGTCTTTTTTTTTTTCTCGGTCGTGGGGCTTGAACTTTGGTCTTGAGCACTGTCCCAGTGCTCTTCAGCTCAAGGTGAGCACTTGAGCCACAGGGCCACTTCTAGTTTTCTAGTGGTTTATTGGAGATGAGTCTCTTGGACTTTCCTGCCCGGGCTGGCTTTGAATCGCGATCCTCAGAGCTCAGCCTCCTGAGTAGTTAAGATTACAGGCCTGAGCCACTGGCGTCCGGCAAGCAATTTGCCATTTTAAGGAGGTCTGTAACAGGCTATCAAACTTAGTCCTAGTCATGCACAGACCCAAAGCATCAGGCTCATGCCCAGTCAATGGAATATAACACCTTTGTCCCTTAGAAATGTGAGGAAATTAAAGCAATTAAAGGGTTAATAACACTCATGGAATGTAAGGCCAAAAATATCCATTTAATAGGAGCATCCTGCCAAAGGACAGCAATAGGGAATTTACTAGGATTTAAAATATATAAAAACAATGGGTTGGGAATAATCCATGCACACAAGTTGGGCCTCACTAATTGCACATTTTACAACTCTTAAGGCTTCAACTGCTTTAGGTGTAAGAACACTTGGGGAAGCTGAGTTGCCCTGCAAAATCTGAAAAAGAGGTTATAACTGCTTGGAAGTGATTCACAATGAGAGACGGATCCAATTAATATTTTCCAATAACTTTTGAAAATCATTGAAAGTTTGCGGTTGCTCAGTCCTTATTTTTAATGTTTGAGGAGTGACCTGCCTGTTTGAGATGTGATATCCTAGATATGAAAGAGGATGTTGTCTCAACTTTTTTAGGGGCCACAATCACGTCGTACAGCCATAAAGACTATTGTATATCCTGAAAAATAATATTAACCTGTTCTTCATCTGATGCTCCAATTAGAATATTGTCCATGTAATGGATTATATAGGCAGAGAGGCACTTTTTACATATGGGCTCTATGGCCTTGTTCACATAGAGTTGGCATGGTGTGGGGCTATTGGCCATTCCCTGGGGCAGCACTGTCCATTTTTATCTGTCACAGGGCTTGGTCATATTAGTTCTGGGAACAGAAAAGGCAAAATTTTCCCCATCCCCTGGGGACAGAAGTATGGTTAAAAAAAAAGCAATCCTTTAAATCCAATACCAATGGGGGAAAAGATAAGGAATAGCTGTTGGTGAGGGCAAGCCAGGTTGCAAGGCACCCAAGGGAACATAGCTTTATTAACCTCTCACAAATCCTGGAGAAATCTCCATTTCCTTGATTTCTTTTTAATAACAAAGATAGGGGTATTCCAGGAACTAGTGGTAGGCTTAATATGGCCTTATAACAATTGCTTATGAATCAGATCCTTGAGAGCTTCAAGTTTTTCCTTAGGCAAGGGCCACTGATCTACCTATATGGGTATTGAGGTCTTTCAATGTCTAGGTTTTGTAGGTAAAGCTGCCATTATCAGTGGCCCTGTGGAACACCCAAGCCCTGTCTGTTTGGGTTTGCAATAGGCTGGTAAGGCTCTAACCTTCCTTTCCCTTGTGGTTCCAGACCTGACATCTCATCATACCCTTGATGAAGCATTTGTTGAGTAACAACTGGGCTGGGACTGTGGATGCAAGCATCTATCTGAGACAACACATCACGGCCCCACAGATTTACTGGAAGATCAGGCAAAACAAAAGGTTGAAAGATGCCACCACAGCATGGCAGAACCTTTCTGAGTAACTTTGGAAATGCCTATACCCTGCAGCAGGATGAGGCTTTCTTCTTTTGGCCAGGAGGGAGGCCATTGTAGGCCAGGTATAACAGAAACATCAGCTCCCATGTCAGCTAGGCTTGTAGAGTTTTATGTAGAGTTCTAACTCAGGTCACTCTTGCCCATTTTTCTGAAGCCAAAAGGCCTTATCTGTGGAGCCAAAGCCTCTATTCCCCTGGTTATGTTGAAGAGACTTATTAGAAGGAGGAACTAAAAGAAGCAAAATTAATTGAGCCAAGAAACTATGGGCAGGGGCAAGTAAGGTTCTTTTTATCAACCCAGCCATAATTTGAATCTCTGTTGTGTAATCATTATCAGTGACATCCAAATAAACAATCAGTTCTTTTATAGTCTGGCTGGACCTTCTCAACACCAACCCTATTCTCCCAGGTGGCAAAGGCCCCCAGACCCTTATAGGAATGACAACTGGAGGCAGATCTCCCTCCAAATACATCCTCTCTGCTGTTTTCAAATCTAGACCAGCACTCTCATTAGTCCCCATCTTGAGGGAGCTGATTCAGGGCACGTTAGCAGTACTGGTGAGGATCTGCTGCAAGGAAGAGGATTTCCTAGGGCTGCTATTGTTGTGGGGGCTCACAGCTGGCCCCTCATCCCATTTCCCTGCAGAGGTCTGTCATCCTTGTCCATGTTAGAGTTTGCCCAGTGTATTCCCTTTTGACACTGTGGACAGACACCTGGAGTGTTGGCTTTTTGTGCTGCATTTTGAGGGCATGTTTTTGCCAAGTGCCCTTCTTGGCCACATCAGAAGCACCCCCTCTTAGCAGGGCCAGTTCCTTTTCCCTTCTGAGGAGTCCAGATCTGTTTATGCAGATGGTGAGGTGGGACCCCATGAAGGGCAGCAGCCAGAGTCACTCCCTGCACATAGGAGGGCCCAATCTCAGCACAGAGGCAAATGTAATCCTCCAACGTCCCTGTTTGCTCCAGGGCCTAATTGCCGCCTGACATGAAGAGTTAGCATTTTCAACAGCTAGTTGTTGGACCAGGATTGTGCAGCTTTACTATCAACTACAGTCTGGCTAACAGCCTGAAGAAGGCAGTAAACAAAGTCTTGAAACATCTCATCAGGCCCCTGCCCGATCTTAGACAGCTCCTCAGTCTTGGCTCCAGAAGTAAGGAGCTTTTTCCAGGCCTTGGTTGCACATTCATTAATCTGCCCATAAGCAACTTCAGGGTAATTGAGCTGTTGCCGAACATCAGTGTATTCACCCGCACCCACCAGCATGTCATAAGTTACGGGATGTTGGTATGGTTATTATATTTTGCCAACTGATCGGACCTTTCCATCCATTCGGTCTTCCATAACAGGTAATCATCACCCCCGCCCCGGCTCCCCTCACCCCATTGAGCCAGGCCTGAGAAATTGCCTTCCAATCCCCTAGGCATAATGCCTGACCATCCAAATTGTCAATCAGGGATCAAGTAAAGGGAACAGTTGCCCCATAATGAGCAGTATTAGTCTTAATTTCTTTTAATCCCTTAAAATTTCAAATACCATACTGCTGATTGCCTCCATCTTATAAGACAGGAAAAAGTTGGAAGTCCTCAGTATCCTCACCCCCCTCCTTAGCTGTCAGTATAGCCTTTTGGACTGCAGACATAGGTGGCAGAGTCTGAATTAAGAGCGGGTGGTAATTGCCTTCCCCTTTTATCACAGGGAAGGCAGCTCTCACAGGGCTGGGCAGAGGGGTGGCTGTGGCCTTGGAGGGTCTTTGTCTTTTTTTACAGAGAGTGTTGAAAACTTCACACAGACTTTCAGTGTTTTTAACACTCCCACATTCAGACTGACGGTCCTCTCCCTCTACGTCTGATGTACAGAGGAGGATCTCTTTATTTTTTTTCCCTCAGACAAGGATTTTATAGAAACAATTTAAATCTGGTGCTTGGGGTCAAGACTCTCTCGAATCATATTCCACACAGAAAATGTCAGAGGGGGGGGGTGGATAGCATGTTCTCCTCTGATTTTTATTTGATTTTTAAATTCTTGAACCCACCTTTTGCCATATAGCCAAATCCACCGTTCCTTCTTTGGGGAATGAGGGGCAGAGATTCTCCACAACCTCAAAAAATTCTTCTAGCTTCTTTGAACTCACCTTGCAACTCTTTTGCCTCACAAGGGCCAAGAGGGCTGTCAGAAGCAGTTACTTTTCTTTGCTCTGTTTCACCTCCATGCTATGTCTCCTTTCCTTTTCCGCTACGACACTTCACGGTCCCCTTACCTTACTACTACTTCTGTGCTCCAGAAGTGATTTCCTCTGGTCCCTGTTTGGGGACAGTCCAGCTACAGCACCAACAGGGACTCCCAAGGGGCAAGGGGATTGATGAAGGAGACTGAGAGAAGGCTGAAGGCACAATTCTGTTTTTTCCAGCAAAAGCCTCAGCTATATACACTTTCTATATTTGTCAAATGCTTGTATCACATCATGCAAACAAATGCAGACAGTACAGATCCTTCTTCATTTCATTTCCAACAATCTTTGTCTATCATACTCCCTCAGATAAGTCCCCAGGCCCAGAAGCCGAGAAAAAAAAACAAAACAAACACTTCCTCAAATAAAAGGGCAAGTACTTGCAGCCCAGAGGGTTGGAGTCAATGGCTGGGAGCTTTTGCTCACATGTTGTTGCTCCTAGCACCTTAGGGTCTGCAACAAGTAAGAGTCTTGCTTTTGTTTCCAAAGGTATGCTGAACTTAGTTCTCTTATTCAGGCTTCCTCCTTTAGTTGGGATAACAGCAATGCACCCATATGCTAGGCAATTTGGGGGTTAAAGTTTCAGAGTGGCTGAGTGGCCTTCATCCTCAATATTCCCAAACTCAGACTACAGAGTAGGTAGGACTATAGACTTGAATCACAAAGACAAGTTGCTTTTCTTCTTCTACCCTTTGTTTTATAGTTGCTAATCTTTTATTTAGGATGTTTGTCTCTATTTTCAGGAGGAAGTATTGTCAATAATTTTCTGTTCTATTGATATCCTTGTTAAATTTTGGCTCCAGGAGTATACTGATTGGCATAAAAGGAGTTGGGAACTGCCAGTTCTGATCAGCAGATTCCAGGGCAATAGATAAAGAATGGCTCATGCAGTAAATAATCCTTTATTTCACCCAGGGAGCAAGAGCAACGAGTCTAACAGAGATATTTCTCCCTCATTATAGGTTTAGATTGGCCCATTGCTTTCTTAAGGGAATTGAGGGCAAATAAACAAAAGGGTACATTCCAACTGGTAGATTGCAAGCAATCAGGAAGCACTGAGGTAAGCAGTTTCAGTAACATATCCAGAATACCAGGAATCACTCAAGTAAGTACATACAAGGTTTCCTCCTGCCTTTTGACAAGGTTTCTGGAGAAGGTCATAATACTGTGCATTTACTTAGACATAGGATAGACAACCAAACAATCAGGATTTTCCACTCGTAATCATTAACACTCCAAGTATACTAGTCAAATCTCATTTAGACACTCACAGTCCCCACAGGGTTCTAGGTTTCCCACAATGAACTTGTATTTTGCAATAGAATTTGTGTAAGGCCAATGTCTCTCCTGAAGGTGTGGAAGGCTCCTCAGTGATAGCCTTGTAAGAAAGAGAAATTTCCTCCATATTTAGGTAAAACTTTTTTTTTTTACCAGATTCAGGAACATTTACATTTTTTGTCCTATCAAGTATATGTTCTTGAGTTTTACTTTTATACATGTGTTAATTTCATGCCAGGTTTAGATCCCAAGTAAATCATTTACAAAGATATCCTTCCTCTTGTTCTTTCAATCTTTTGTGGATCTACAGTATGTTCTGCCTTCTCTCTCCCTTTCTCCCTCCCTCCCTCTTTTCCTTCTTCCTCTTTCTTTCTTTCTTTTCTTTCTTTCTCTCTCTACTTTCTTTCTTCCTCTCATTCTCTTTCATCCTTCACCCTCCCTCCCTCCCACCTTTCCTTCCTTCCTTCCTTCCTTCCCTCCTTCTATTGTAAGGTAACTCAGTTGCAAGAAACAAAGAAGCCACATTTTGAGAGGCTGAATTGGGAGTTCTTATTAGAAAGCCAGCCACTGCAGGTAGACTCTTGTCACAAAGACCTGCAGTCCCTCAAATACACTTAACTGAGCCATGAGAGCAGGAGAGGAAAGAAAGGGCAGAATAACAATATAACAAGATCAACTCCAATGGAGAGCTGAAGTGGGACACCATGGTGAGTGGAGGAGAGACAGGTGACATGAGACAGGAGGCTTGGTTTAATGGCACCTGAGCTGGTGTGGGCCTAAATATCAGGGTCAGTATCAGGGGGCAGGGTCATAGGAAATTCCAGTCTCATGATTTCAAAGCACAGGACTGACAGGTCTAGTAACCTATCGTCCAAGTCCCTGCATCTGCCTCTAAGGGACTAGTCTCTGAGTTGTATTTATTTAGAAGTATTTTTACATTGCAAAATGATTTCTTCTGGTGGTGTTGATTTTATGGCTTTCTATCTAAAGAATAGAATATTCATGAAAACAAAATTCACATGCTTGGGATTGGGGCCAATTTTTTCCCCTGAGGCTTTAACTGCATTTATATTTTGGTCATATGCCATAGGTTACTATTTAAAACCAAAACTCCAGCATTAGCCTCTATATCAATGTATACTAAATGCACATAATAATTGTTTTCATTATGTCCTTTCCATATACGTATATCACTCTGCCTTTGTCTCTTTTCCTCTCACAGGAAAAGAGCCTAATATTTTTCCTTAGTTTTTAAAATTGTAATCATAAAGGTAATGTATGGAGGGGACACTTATATAAACCAGGTAAAGAGTACATTTCTTTTTGGACAATCTCACCCCTTCCCTTACTCTCTCCCAGTTCTTCCCTCCCTTTCTCACCTACAAGTTGATAGTTCATTTTTAGCATTCCATCTAGTGAGTAAAATACTGCATTTATTCAGCCATTGTCTTTCCATTTTTGTGCCCTGCCTTACCCTCTCAAAGACAGATAAACTAGGTGAACGGGAAAAAAAGCAACCAAATAAAAACCTTTTTCCATTTGCTGGAGTTCATTTCGATAAATATTATTTTATATAATCAGATGCGCCTATGTATAGTGTGTCTTTGTGTTCCTCCCTTAAGAATATCCCCCTTTGGTCTCACATGTATTTCCTTTAGTGTTCATGGATTTTTGCTTCCCAAAAGTTGTACATATTTGAGAAAATATTCAGTGTTTGCTTTATGGAACTTTTTTTTAACTTAAGCTGATAATTTCCAGAAATGCTAGTAATTTCTAATAAATCCTGTCATTTTCACTGTGAATAGTTGTTGGGCTTTATGTCGTAGGTTTTGCCTCCATTAAAGCCTTTTACTTTACTGCAACAGGTAGGTTGCAATTACTGCCAACTCCAACTGATCCTCTTTCTCTTGCTGAGAGAAAATGAAACAGCTTCTTGTTCCTTTAAAGGTAGGAGCCAACACAGGACTAGGGATAGCAACCAAGGTTTTTTGCATACTGGGCAAGAGCCCCACCACATGCTAGGGCTTAAACTCCAAGGTGGATGTCACAATAGAAAATGCCTGGCTGGGACGCCAGGCAAAGTGAGTGATCACTCTTGGCTGGTCCACCAGCCTCCTGAACATCTGGCTCTGGGTGTGTAAAATCTTAGCTTACTCAGGTCGGATGGGGCCAGACAGGGCAACTGATTTGTGCCTAGTTTCCATTCTCAGAAATAATATGTCCAGAGTTCAGGAAGAGACCCCATGCACTTCCGCCCTAGACCCCTAGAGTGCGCATGTGCAGCCTCGCTCTCACTATAGAGGCGGGCTGTAGAAAGCCCCCCTCCCCCTCTCCCCCGCCCCTGGAAGCGAGGTACAAAGCTCTCCCGCCATTTTGGGAGCGTGTGCGGGCTCTCGTCGTCTGGTCAGTATTTTGGCTCTGTAGAGGGGGAGATGGCAGAGCTTGCTTCCTGGGTGTTGTGGGGGTCTCACCTAGCCCTTAGGTCTATCTGTCTGAGCTCCTGTTAGTCAGGGTGGGACTGCGACTCCCTACAGCTGTCATGGCGGCTCCTTCCTTCCCCAGTGGGGGTGGGGGGAGGCTTTGGCCCATTGTCTTGTGCCGTGGGGCTGGAGGGGTTGCGCGCAGTTCTCTTAGCGTCCTTCAGGATGAAGCCCTGGTTTGTGGGATGACACCTTCCATTGGGTCATGTCATGAGGGAGGTGGTTGGAGCGGGGGGCTGAAGTACATAATTTCGCGAATGTTCCCTGCCAGTGGGACTCTTCCTCTTCCGTGTTGGTGGCTCCTGAGGCCCCTAGCTTTAGTCACAAGGTTTCTGGTATCCAGTCCTTCCGGGGCAGTGGGCGTGGCTCCTCCACTATTACGTTTTGATGCTGAAGGATGTCTTAGGCATTGACAGCTGCCGTCACTGCCCTGCACATAGTGAATCCATGGCAATGCCTCCTTTGTGAGGTTGAGGTGGAGAGAGAGAGATGGTATTTCTGGAGAGTCAGCTTCAGAGGAAGGCACATATGTTTCCTCTATGAGAGCCATGTAAGACAGGAACTGAAGCTTCGAGGTGGTATTGAAATCCTAAGGTAAAAACTTAGAAGGGCAGGTAGCTTGGTTGGGACCAAGGTCACTAGTCCAGCACGGA
>NW_012267254.1:1128705-1129420 GCF_000151885.1 Dipodomys ordii | reverse complement strand
GCATGCAAGGCAAGCGCTCTACCACTGAGCCACCTTCCCAGCCCCATCTGGATAAATTTTGATTCTGAGTATTATTATTTACTTGGAAATGTCTTCATTTGTTCTGTCCAGAATTTTTTTTACCATATATTCATATTTATAGAGTAATTTTGTCCTTGATGATCTATTTTTCCCCTTTACTTCATTAGTTTACCCTTACTGAGAAATTAACTGGGATCCTGACACAGAAGATAAAGCAGCTTCCTAGAATGAGACATGCATTGCTATATGTTGAATATTATGAAGAAAAATACATAAATATATACATATAAATATGTATGTGAAGGTGTGTATATAATATTAATCATTTAATTTCCAGTTCTTCTACTTTATTTGGATGTGGGTTTGTTTTTCTCCATGTCTCTGAATACACATCGTAATAGATTACAGTCTTTTTTCTTTCCTAATATTAGCATAGTAATCATAAAGCCCTTCTATCTTCAATATTAAAGGAATCTTGAAAGATTGAGGATGACATATCCTCCGGATATCCAATTGCATTTTATTTAATTTTTCCAATGTGTTTATCTGTATATGAGAGCTGCTCAGGTTGCCCAGATGACCTGGAGTGCCTCAGCTCAAGCAATAGTCCCGCCTCACACTTTGGAACACTGCCTCTGGCTCTCAGTTGTATTTATAAGAAGTATGTTTAAAAGAATGATTTCTCCTTTTGCTG
>NW_012267254.1:1127186-1127514 GCF_000151885.1 Dipodomys ordii | reverse complement strand
TTTCTCACTCTTCCCCCATAATGATGAAACAAGCATGTAATTAAGGTGTTCCACATCAGGCCACAGTGAAACACAACTTCTGTACCCAAAGCACTTAGACCCACCATGCTCTCTAGCTCTCTATACTAAACCAGAGAGTCTCCTTCTCCCTCTCTTTGCCTCTGAGCTTCACTCTTTAGTCTCAGCTTCTTCACATTGTGACTGAGGCCCTGGCCTGAGCTCACCACATCCTCTGAGTCTCCTGCCTGTGATCAAGCTGATTCTGTCTCCTTGGACTCTGCTAAGAGGATGCCTACCGGAAGGGCCTGTCATTGCCTGAGAACCTGCA
>NW_012267254.1:1121441-1123547 GCF_000151885.1 Dipodomys ordii | reverse complement strand
GGCTTTTTTTCTTTTTGCTTATGTGGTGCTGAGGAATCGAACCCAGGGCTTCGAGCATGCAAGGCAAGAGCTCTACCACTGAGCCACCTTCCCAGCCCCCTCCTCCTTTGTTTTCCCCCTACCATCCCTTCCCTCCCCATCTCCCCAACTCCTGCCCCCCCAAGTTGCAAACTTTGTTTTCACCATAGTGTCTTGTACATCTCATTGTTACAATGGGTCAACCTGTATCCTTATTTCAGCATTTTGTTATTTCTCTTCCCCTCCCCAAATGAGAAAAATGTATATACAAGGTTCAGGACACCAGAATCAAATACTGTGTTTCTTGACACTGTCAGTCCTTGGTTGTTTTCCAGATGTTAATTGATAAAAGATAAAATGGAACTAAGTAACTTAGCTGGACATGTAAGAAGTCTAGAATTGGAACCACATCCAGGACAACTTTCATGTTTGTGTGTTCTTTTAATTTTGCCCATCCTGGGGCTTAAACTTAGGAACTGGAAGCTCAAGGCTTTCAGTCTACCACTTGAGCTATGCCTTCACTTCTATCTTTTGCTGATTGGAGATAGAAATCTCACAAATGATCCTACCTGGTCTTGAGCCTAGCCTACTGAGAAGCTAGGATTACAGGCATGAATGTTTTCAAGAGGCAGTATGCTCAGTAACTGTCTTTCTACTAACATCCTTGTTAACTGTTGGCTCCTGATATATATTGATCACATTGAATGAGTTGGAAATTAGTCCCTGTCTTGTATTTTACAAAATAATTGGTCTGAAATCCTAGCTACTCAGGAGGCTGAGATCTGTGGATTCCAATTCGAAGCCAGCTCAGACAGAAAGGTCTTGAGACTCATCTCTCCAATAAACTACTCATAAAAAGCCAGAAATAGCACTGTAGCACAAGTGGTGTAGCACTAGCTTTGAGCACAGGGAGGCTCAGGGACAGCATCCAGGCCCAGAGTTCAAACCCCAGGACCGGTAAGGACAAAAAAAGTGAGTGTAAGGACAATGTTTCTCCTGAAGGATCTGAGGGCTTCTCAGGGACAGTCTTGTGAGAAAGCAAGGGATACTTTATACTTTCAGTAAAAACATCAAATTTAAGAAAATTGAGACTTTCTGTTCCACCTTAAGTATGTTTTCATACATTTTACTTTTCTACTAATGAGTTGGTTTCATGCAAAATTAAATTGAATGATTTATATTATACACACACCTTCACATACATATTTATATGCATATATTTATGTATTTTTCTTCATAATATTTGACATATAGCAATGCATGTCTCATTCTAGGAAGCTGCTTTATCTCCTGTGTCAGGATCCCAGTTAATTTCTAGTAAGGGTAAACTAATGAAGTAAAGGGGAAAAATAGATCACCAAGGACAAAATTACTCTATAAATATGAATATATATTTAAATATGAATATATTTTATAAAGATAACTTTTCCTAACCAGGTGCTGGTGGCTCACATCTATAATCCTAGCCATTCAGGAGGCAGAGATCTTGGCAGAAAAGTATTTGTGAGACTGTTATCTAAAATTAACCACTCTAAAACCTTAAGTGGAGCTGTGGCTCAAGGTAGTAGAAGGATATCCTTGACCAAAAGAGCTCAGGTATAGAGCCTGGGCTTTGAAACAAGCCCCATGGCTAGAAAAAAATATAATAGCCCCCCATGGCTTTGGATCTATAGTAAGTTTTCTTTTTATTATTTTTTGTTTTTTTATCCCTAGGACTTGTTTATAAATTCAAGTCCTGAGTGCTGGGCTGGCTTAATTGATCTGCTGATGCTTTACCTCTTGAGGCAGATCTTCAACCTGGATTTCACCTAATTTGGGAGGCAGAGTATATGGATACATCTGATCTGGATGACTTTACACTATAAATCTCCAGATGTCCGGCTGTGGAGTAGCTTAAAGTACAGACATGAATCCACATCATCTGGATAAATTTTTATTTATTTATTTATTTTGGGTCCGGTCGTGGGGCCTGAACTCTGGGCCTGGGCGCTGTTCCTCAGCTCTTCAGCTCAAGGCTAGCGCTCTACCACTTGAGCCACAGCGCCACTTCCGGCTTTTTTCATTTTGCTTATGTGGTGCTGAGGAATC
>NW_012267254.1:1015360-1118481 GCF_000151885.1 Dipodomys ordii | reverse complement strand
TTCCTTTTTCTTTCGGGTCCAGTCATAGGGCCTGAACTCTGGGCCTGGGCACTGTCCCTCAGCTCTTCAGCTCAAGGCTAGTGCTCTACCGCTTGAGCCACAGCGCCACTTCCGGCTTTTTTCTTTATTCTTATGTTGTGCTGAGGAATCGAACCTAGGGCCTTAGGCATGCAAGGCAAGTGCTCTACCACTGAGCCACCTTCCCAGCCCCGGCCGTGAGACTCTTACCTCCAATACACCATTCTCCAATACACCATTCAGAAAACTGGAAGTGGTGCTGTGGCTCTAGTGGTAGAGCACTAGCCTTGAGCTGAAGAGCTGAGGAGCAGCACCCAGGTCCAGAGTTCAAGCCACATGACTGACAAAATACAATAAAATAAATAATAATTTCAGCTATGAGTATGAAGGTATCTATCATGCACTTCCTGTATGTCCTGCTACCCTCCCCCCAGCCAATAATAATATATGGTGTATAAGGGCAGTATGGCGTCTGCTGACCCCCAGCCTCTGTTACCTGCCTAGAGAACAGAATACATATCAATGAAGTGTCACACTTACAGGGAATAGCTCCTTGGGAGGGAAGCATGAGCAGAATATCTACACTGTGGCATTTGGGGTGTTGAGGTACACGTATCAAGAACCTGTGCATCATGGGAGATTTAGGATTTTTTGCATGCAAAATGTGTTAATGCTTAGTGAATTACAGATCCCAGGCATCTGTGAAAGGTTGATTCTTTGTTGTCCTGTCCACCTAGGTTTCTGAATAGGTTCATGAGCCAGAGAGTCTCATGGGATGTATTTTAATCTGCATCCCGAAGCCAACTTTCAAGCTCACATCTTTTCTCTTGCAAACCATTGACTTCTAAAAATCAATTCGTTTATCCCTTGAGGAGAACTCAGATTGCCTTGAAACCCTGTAACCTCATGGTGCTGCCTCTCTATTTGGTTTGCAGGTGCTTCCAACCAAGACACCCAGGAACCCATGGAGATCGGTGAGTGCTCACCTAAACAGTCCTTGAGGAAAAGTGTTCTCTCATAGCTTAAGCAGGTATCAGGTGGTAGGAGCAATGCTTCCCCTAGTCTACTGGATTGTGTGTATGGACACTCCTCTGCTAGCAGTGGCCATGGAATGCTTCTCAAACCTGGTGGTAACACAGTTGGAGGAGGGGATGTGAGCAGCGACCTCTTTATAGGTAACCCCAATGTTGAAGCAATGGCTGCACCAGCTGTGGTCGCTGATACCTCGGCAGCCGGACGGCGAAGGCGGCGGATAATCACCCCTATTGCAATTCCTGACAAACGGCACCTAATTCAGCAGTTGGTACAATGTAAGTAGATGGAAAATCTCTAATAATACAAACTGATGGTAGTAGATTGTAAGTGTCTCAGGAGTGGGACATTTTCCCAGAATCTCATTTGGTACATAATTTAAAGTGGTTTATTTTGACTAATATGTCCTAGTACACCCCCTTTTTACTTTCCTTTCTAATGCTAATCAGTTTCTAACAATTCTGTGGTTATGTATGAGCCAGTCTCCAAATGAATGTGTTTGAAACCAAATACATACACGTGCACACATGCAGGAAGAAGTTTGCATGCACACACATGTGTAAGTATGCTCATGCATTATATGTAACATTCTATACCACAATCAATCGTTACAGAGACAGGTATCCCCCAAACTGATTTCTGTTCTAGCTTTGGTTTTGGGAAGTACAAAGGATTTTTGTTTCTTCAGATTATGAAGAGGTCATCCAGTTGCTTGAAGATGTGAGAAGAATTCTGAGAGTGGAGAAACTATTTGTTAAATATATCATCGAGAGAATGAGGAGGTGGGTGGCAATAAGGACTGTCCATCTTCTTTTTACCATAGGATCAAAGCAGGTTCTGGAGTTACTAGTAGAGAAGAAGGCCTGATCTGAGTTTCTCAGTTCCTGGTCTCACTCATGTTTGAGGCTGAACCCAATGATGTCTGTGTTGGTATCTTCTTATCCCGAGTGAGCTTTCCAGGCTCACTGAGCTCTGCAGCCTGAGACAGTGTGGGCCAAGCATGGAACTGATCCTCAGTTGCTAGCTTCTGTCCTTGCCTGTGTAAATTTTAGTATGTGGACAACCTTCCTACATCCACCCAGATGGTGGTCTCCATTCCCTGTCTCTCATAGTTCCTTCATGTCACAGTGTCTTTGATTGTCATTGATTTAATTACTGGTCTGTATTTTCAGGTTGGAAAATCAGAATGAATAAGTTCTATGAGAAGATCCTGAAAACATCATCATCCTTCTCTGAGTTGCCAGAAGTAGTTGACTGTGTTCAAGAATGTACCAAGCTGATGATAAACACTCTTAGCCTGTGGTTGTTGAATGAATTTCCCTCCATAGACTAATAAAGGCATTGCACATTAAAAATCTGGCCTTATGTGTTTGGCTTGAAAGAACAGCTTGCTGATTTGTTCTTTTGTTTTCTCTCCTGTGTTGGGGGTGTTATTATCTCCGATGACTATCCTCTTAGCCTCTTGATTTCTGTAGCAGCTGTCAAAGTTATGGGTGATATTTATAGCAGTTGTTGAGGATTGCTTCTTTTGTTTTGACTCTGTGTGTGCGTGCGTGTTTATGTGTATGTCTGTGTGCACACCGGTCTCTGAATTCAAGGCATCATCACTTCCTGAGTTTGTATGTTCAACACTGGTGCACTCCCACTTGACCCACAGCTCCACTCATCTTTTTGGTGTTTAATTGGAGATAAGAGTTTCAGAGACTTTCCTGCCTGCAGTGGCTTTACACCACAGGATCAAAGCAGGTTCTGGAGTTCCTAGTAGAGAAGGCGGCCTGATGTGCCTTTCTCAGTTCCTGGCCTCACTGATGTTTGAGGCTGAACCAACTGATGTTTGTGTTTGTGTCTTCTTATTCCAATTCCGCTTTCCAGGCCCACTGAGCACTGCAGCCTGAGACTGTGAGCCCAAGCATGGAACTGATCCTCAATTGACAGCTTCTGATTTTGTTTGTCAATATATCTACCCAGAAAGTGGTCTCCATTCCCTGTCTCTCACAGTTTTTCCATGTCTCAGTGTCTTTGCTTGTAAATTATTTAATGACTGGTTTGTATTTTCAGGCTGGAAAGTGAGATTTAATTTAGCTCCTTGAGAAGACACTGAAAAAATCCCCACATCAACATTCATCTTATGGGAAATTGTTAACTCTAAACATATAATCCTGTTCTGACACTGATCAATAAGAAAACAGAACTAATTTTCTGTGTTCGAGAAAGTACCATGCTAGTGATAATTAGCCTGTGATAGTTAAATGAATTCCCTTTGACAGGCTAATAAAGGAGCTGAATGTTACACATTTCTATGATTAAAAGTTGCTTTGGTCTTATGTGTTTGGTTTGAAATTACAGCTTGTTGATTTGTTCTTTTGTTTTCTTGCCTCTGGTGGGGGGGTTATTAACTAATCTGAAATTCTGTTGCCCTCCTGTGTCTGCAGTAGTAATCACAGTCATGAGGGTAATTATAACAGTCCTTTTTAAAGTAGCTTATTTGTTTTGTCTTGTGCTAGTCTTTCTTTTTCTTTTTTGGGTCCGGTCATGGGGCCTGAACTCTGGGCTGAGCGCTGTCCCTCAGCTCTTCAGCTCAAGGCGAGTGCTCTATCACTTGAGCCACAGTGCCACTTCAGGATTTTTTCTTTTTGCTTATGTGGTGCTGAGGAATCGAACCCAGGGCCTCATGCATGCAAGGCAAGCAAGCGCTCTACCACTGAGCCACCTTCCCAGCTCCTGGTAGTCTTTCTTGAGGCAAGTTCTAATATATTCCATCTAGTTTTAGATAACCACAGTTTACTTCCTTGCCCATTTTGTATTCCCATTGTACTGAGCCTTCATCTATTCATGGTGTGATGTGCTTGTTCATACCTTCTTTACTGAAAAGTCTGTGTTATTGCCTCACTGGAATTTTTCCTTCATTCTTTCCCAAAAGCCAGGAGTTCAAAAAAGCATGTGCTTTATTAGCCTATGTACCTAATCTCAATTTACTTTCATCCATGGTTCATTAATGCATAATCTATTATAAATCATTTGGTCCTTATTGTCTACTAGTCACTCAAAGTGCTCAGATTACTTTTTCAATTAAATATTGATGCAGCATTTATCTTGCTCCTTCTAGGAAGGCTAGTTTGGCATGGAAACTACTATAGCTCTCAGGCTGACCCTGTACTCACCATCTTTCTACTTCAGTGCCTCAGTGTTATATTAACAGTTTAGCTGAAAATGCCTGGATACAAAGGTGTAGTTTAGGTTTTAGGGAGTTACTTTCTTTTGCCATTACCATGGGTTGCATTTATGGTCTTGTGTTGGATAGAAATTTGATATGCCACCTGAGCCATTTTTACAGACAATTTTTGCATTGGTTATTTTCCACAAAGTTTCTTATTGGAAATATAAAGATAATATAATCAATGTTTCCTTGTATACCAGGAAGCTCCCCTCAAAGTTTCCACATTTTGCCAATATCTTGGTATTAACTTGGTACATACTGCTTGCTCAAATTGCTTGAAATTGGAATTCATTATTCTTATTCAGAAGATACTGAAATTGCCTTCGGGGGTGTTTTTGGCAAATGTTAGGTTTTCCTGTAGTTGAAAGCAGTTCCTCTGGATTGGCTAAAATGGTGTAATCACCTTTTCCCCTTGTGCTATACTTTAATTGCTATAGAAAGTTATCACATTTGTAGTTTAAAACAGCGCAACGGGAGAATTGTGTGAATCTTGGAATTTGTGGGCAGCCAGTGCAATAGAAACAATCCCAAGCTTGTATGTTAAAAAATAAATGCAGAAAACTGTTCACAAATAGACACAATGGTAGGAACAGCTTCAAGAGTGTTTATAAATATAAAGAAGGTCATACCAGAAAACCTGCAAGCCTCGACGTCTTCAAAAGTTGCCCGATTCTCTCCCTTGCGATTTGTTCAGAAACCAGCAACTTTATCCAACAGCAGCTTAACCATCATATTACCCACTATAGGGGGTACTGTGGTTGGAGCTTACCTCAAAAATCTGTTCCCATGCCATCAGCACTATCTGTCATGTAGTACAGTTACCTTTACATTGACTTGTCCAGAGTAAAACAGTCATGGAACAGCTGGCCACAAATAGCTCTATCTCTGCTAGCTTCTGTCAGGCAGGAAATTCCCACTGCAGGCTTGAATAGAAGTGATGAGCTTAAAGGCACAAAATTCGTATGATTTTACAGAGAGTGTGGCAGTTATTTCTCCTTATGGGTTTGGATCGGAGGCTTTCCTGAAAAGCACTGAAGGATTTTCCCGTGAATAGTGGTTGCTGGATTTTATCATGTTTTGGGCATTCATTAAGACTATCAGTGCACCTTTTGTGTGATGGAGCATGGATGCTAAATGTCCTGTGAGCTCCAAATTTATGGCTGAGGGAAAAGAAGATGCGCTCTGAATCTTTAAAGTTCCCTCCTTCTCCCTCCCCTACCCCGACCCCCATGAGGACTATGGATGGTAGGGATGAGTTAGTGGATTAATCTGTAAGAGTCCTATACCTGGGATGCAAACCAGCCTTAGACTTGAGTGTAGTCACAACATAAAATGCCTAGGTGGGGCGCCAAGCATAGTGAGTGGCATAAGCGAAAGTTCTTCAGTCTTAGCTGGTACAGCAGACATTGTGGTCACCAACCTACTTCGTCTCTGATTCTACAATGGTGCATATCACCACAAGCATCTTTAGGTCAGCTGGGGCCAGTCAGATGCAACCAGTGGCCAGGGCCGTGGTCCCACAACTGACCACAGCATAAGTATCAAAGAGCTCAGAGAAACACCCGCCATGCACTTCCGTCCTAGATCCCTAAAATGCGCATGTGCAGCCTCGTTTCTACTCAGGAGGCGGGATCTAGAACGTCCCGCGGGAAGTGAGGTTGCCGCTACCCCGCCATTTTGGAGGTACTTACGGACACAACCTTCAGGTCGGAATTTCAGTAATGGGGAGTGAACTGCTTCCTGGGTGTCTGACCTAGTTGTAAGGTGTCTCTGTCTTAGGTGTTGACAGCATGGGAAGTCCTTATGCGTTACAAGTTTTGTGAGGACTCAGAGTCTTGACAATACCCGGATGTTCACTTGGCAAGGAGCATGGGGGGGGGCGTGGCATTAGCGGCCCCAGAAGCGGAGGCTTTCGTGTAGGCCCTGTTCATTGTTTGTGTTGTGGAGATTGAGGGGCTATATGTAGTCTGACAGTGGGGAAGGCTGTGCTTGGTTCTTTTATGGTTTTCAGGAGTAACACTGTGGTAACTGGGAGGGCACATTTGTTGGATCTCCGTGTATCATTGTGGAGAGGGGGAGTAAATATGTCAGTGTAATATTTGAAACTGGTCATTGGGGTTCACCTGCACTTGCTGTACCCCTTACCCCATAAGGATCACATATAAAAACAGACAATTAGGCCTGGCACTGGTGGCCCATGTTTGTAATCCTAGCTACCCAGGAGGCTGACATCTGAGGACTGTGGTTCAAACCCAGCATGGGCAAGAATGTCTGAGACGCTTATCTCCAGTAAACCACCAGAAAACTGGAAGTGGCGCTGTGGCTCAAGTGGTGGAGCACGAGCCTTGAGCTGAAGAGCTCAGGGTCAGTGCCCAGGCCCAGAGTTCAAGCCTCACGACCAGCCCCCCCCCCAAAAAAGTTTTACATTATGATTGTTTGCCATGTTTTTATTTAAGACCATAACTCATAATTGTTTCAATTCCATCAAATACATTAATTACACAGGATAATGAACTTCATTATGTTATTTCCACATAGGCCTTGCCCCCTTTTCCCCTTCCACCACCCTAGTATTTCCCCTTTTGCTTTCATATACTTTTTGCTTCCTGCAATGTCTACATATGTGAGAAAATATTCAGTATTTGTTTTATGAAAGTGGAGCATTTGAGGCTGGGAAGGTGGCTCAGTGGTAGAGCGCTTGCCTTGCATGCATGAGGCACTGGGTTCAATTCCTCAGCACCACATAAGCAAAAAGAAAAAAGCTGGAAGTGGAGCTGTGGCTCAAGTGGTATAGCACTAGCCTTGAGCTTAAGAGCTGAGGGACAGTGCCCAGGCCCAGAGTTCAGGAACCCCCCCCCAAAAAAGAAAGTGGATCATTTCACTAATTCTGGGTGATCTCCAGTTGCACCAGTTTTCCTGCCAGCGACATAACGTTCTTTATGGCTGAATGAGACTTCTTTGTGTATACTTGCCACATTTTCTGTATGATCTATATGTATTTTTTACATAAGAATTAAGAACTTTCAAAGGCGTTACCTTACCATGCTCTACTGCTTTTTGAGTGTTCCTGTGGATTTCAGAGTGCTCAACAGAATGCAGCCACAATGGAGGAAATTTGTCATTAACCATCTTTCACTGGAAGATTTCAGTCCTATTTGAAGTTCTTTTAGTGATTCAATTTTGTCATGAATGGAATATGCCCATTGTTATTTTTCAGGAATGATGACTGATGAAGCAAGTCCAAATTCAAAAAAACTTAATTATGAAGTATATCCAGTTAAAGAAGTCATGGATCCTCCAACACCAACTAAGAGTATATTCCTGGAGACTCAGCCATCCAAGAAATCAGAAGAAGAAGAATCCCATCATGGGAGCTTAACCCAGGCAAAGAGAAAAGGTAATCATGTCTTTGGTGGGTGGGCAGATACCTGCATTTATGCAAGACACAGAAATGCTCTGAATTGAGTTTATTGGAAATTGCTGCAAGCATAAACAGGGTCAGGGACAACTTTATCATAAGATGACAGTGTATTTCTCTTTGATCCTTAGTTACCTTCTGAACATTCTTCACCTTCCCTCATGACCACCTCTTCTGGCTGGTGTAAGAAAGGGGACCTTGCCTCTTTGTTCCCATGGCAGATAGTACGAACAAGTCCCACAGCGTATGCTTATAGTTCTATTCATTTATCAACAGTATTTAGCTCAGTTTTCATTCCCTTTTTTGTGATAACTCTTCTAGGATTTCATTTTCTTTGTTTCCTTTCCTTTCTCTTTGCCAGTTTTTTGTTACTAAATATTTTAAATTATTATAATGTAGTATACAGAAGGATTATTGTTTCCTAAGTCAGGTAATGAGTACATGTCCTTTTGGACAATGTCACCCCTTCTATCGCTCTCTCCCAGGTTATTCCATTCCATCCCTACCCACAAGTTGTAAAGTTCATTTTCAACATAGTGTCTACTGAATAGCACTCACTGCTGCATTTGTTCACACTTTGTCCTTCCATTTCTGTGCCCTTTATTCTAAGTGTAATAATTTCTAAATCATACCTTTTCCTCTATTTTTAGCTTACTCAGGAACTACTTACAGCCCGTCAGGTCCAACAGTGATTTTCTGATCAGTCTGCTTTCATTTCCTGCCTTTGTAACATATATATTCCCTCTCCTTGCCACCAGAATAATTCGGTCGGGCCACTTCAGGTGGTGCTGATACTCATCCTTCATCCTCTGAAGCACCCAGAACATCACCTGAATACTCTGTGCCCACAGGCTGAACACTTCCAAGACACATCCAACTTCCCACACTAAATCCTGGTAGCCTCATTCTCCCTCTGACCTTCAATCTCTTATCCCTGCCTCTTAATTCCTTCCTCTTATGTCTGCTACCTTCCTCCCTTACCACATCCTGTCACTCTATCTCTGCATCTGCTCAAGTCATTTTTTGTCTCCTCCTTGGTCTCTGCTTAGAAAAAATTTCCCTTAAGGACACACCATCATCTGGCAGCTGTAGACATTCATTCTGTTGCTTTCTTTCACATCCCTGTTTTTCTCTTCAACAACAAGACTTTGATTGTAAGTGTGCTGCTGTCCACTATATACTAACTATTCGATCTGCCCCATATGACGTTCTAAGATACATAATGACAGGGGTAGTTCTTGTCTGTTTTGTTCACTCCTCCCTTGTTTGTGACCTAGTACCTGAAACAACAGGATGTGTAAATAATGTGCTGTCTTTCAGGAAAAAGTGCCACACTTTGACACAGAGGAGAAGCATGAGCAGAATAATATACCACATGGAATTTTAGATGATGGGGAGCAAATATCAGGCACGTGGGCATTCTGTGAGATTTGAGCTTTTCTACACGCAAATTTTGTCCAGGTGACAATCATGGATGCCAGCCATCTATGAAGAGTGTTTTTTATTTATTATGTCTACCCACATCTCTATGCATTCATAGACTCAGAAGGCATCAGGAAGATTTATTTTATTTTCTTTTGCTTCAATCCTGGGGCTTGAATTCAGGGCCTGACCATTGTCCCTGAGCTTTTTTGCTCAAGCTAGCCCTCTTCTACTTCAGCCACAGCCTCCACTTCTAGATTTTTGGTGTTTAATTAGAGATAAAGAGTCTCATGGACTTTCTTGCCTGGACTGGCTTTGAACTGTAATCCTCAGATGTCAGCCTCCTGCATAGTTAGGATTATAGGTGTATGCCACTGGTGCCTGGAAGATTTATAAAATTCTGTGTGCTGAGGAAAACTTTCAACCTGAGCTGCTTCTCTCATAAACCCTCATTTCTTTTCTTTTTTTTTTTTTTGTCAGTAGTGCGGCTTGAACTCTGGGCTTGGGTGTTGTCCCTGAACTCTTCAGCTCAAGTCGAGCACTCTACTGCTTGAGCCATAGCGCCACTTGTAGTTTTCTAGTGGTTTATTGGAGGGAGATAAGACTCTCATGGACTTTCCTGCCCTGGCTAGCTTTGAACCATGATCTTCAGATCGCAGCCTCCGGAGTAGCTATGATTACAGGAGTGAGCCACCAGTGCCTGGTAAACCCTCATTTCTTAAATAAATTAGTTTATTCCATAAGGAGCACCCAGATGTGGATGTGATGCCATTAAAAACTCGTACATCATCCTCTTAATTTGGTTTACAAGTGCTGCTGTTAGCCAAGACTCCCATGAATAGCCCATGGAGAAAAATCAGGGCCCACATGGAAAATCCTTGTGTAAAAATATTCCATCAGTACTTATGCAGGTGGCAAGAGGCAATATTCCCCCTATCAACTACATTCTTTCTGAAGACACCCATAGTACCAATAGAGCAGGGCTGCTTCTCAAACCTAGTGGTAACATCAGGGGGTAACCTTGTGCGTCTCTACCTATTACTACACCTGTAGTGAGGTTGCTGCTCATGTCTCTTCTGACAGCAACCTCTCCATGGGTGTCCTCATAGTTGAAGAAATGCTTATATTGACTGTTATGCCTGATTCTTTGCCTACAGCACCTATGGACATCAATTCTGATATAAGATACCAGCTCAAAACTGAAATTCATATATTGAAAAAAAGTAAGTAGAAGAAGAATAGCTAATGATAGAAACTGGGGCGGTGGTCATTTCATTATATAGAATATTTTTACAACTGCTTCAGAAGAGGAAGCCTTTCCCAGATTTGCATTTTTTACATAATTAACAACGATTCTTCTTTACTGAGTCTCAAGTGGGCCAGTAGGCCATTTTGTTTTCTTTCCATTCTAATCTAACTTGATTATTGTTTATAACATTTTTGTAATCATGTATAGGCTAGTATCTCAATATAAATATTTAAAGCAGACATAAAAATACACACACATACACACTACTCCATAATACATACTTAAAGAGACAGGCCTTCATCAAGATTGATGTATATTTCTTCTTCATTTTTGAGAATTGCTGTGCAATGTTTTTTATCTCTTCAGGGTATGAGAGGATCTTCCAGTTGCTTGATGAAGTGGAAGGATCTCCCAAAGTCAAAGAAGAATTTGTTGATTATGCCATCAAGGAAGCAATAATGTGGGTGATGAAAGAAATTTTACATCTTCTTTTAGCAATTGGACCTATGCAGGGACAGGGGGTATAGAACAGCTTTTGCTCTGAGCTTCTCAATCAATTCCTGGCCATTACTTATGATTAAGGTCGACTCAAGTGATGTTTATATTGGTGTCTTCTGAGCCTAACTCAGATTTTCAAGTACACTCAACCCTCTGACCTCACTGGAGTCTGAGCTAAGCCAGGTATTCATCCTCAGTTGACAGTCTTTGTCCTTGCATGTGTGAGTCCACTCATTACTTTCATATAGATGGCAATCCCCCTGCTCAGTGTCCCATATCAAAGTCATTGTTGTTTGGGTGGGTTTTTATTGATGACGCTTCTCTTTATTTTCAGATTCAAATGCCGACCCTTAATTAAGAACCTTGAGAACATACTGGATAACATCAACGTCTGTCTCAAAAAAGATAAAGCAAAACAACATATGTAATTCGGTTATGACATTGATCAGTAAGAAGTCAGAACTAGTTTTTTTTTTTGTATTTGAGAAGGCAGAAGGCTAATAATGTTAAAGCTACTTACCACATGTTAGTTAAGAATATTACAGTTCATGGGCTAAGTGAAAAGAGTAGCCCTTTTGAATGCTATTAAAGTTACATTTACCTTATGGGTTTGGTTTTCAATGGCACTGTGTTGAAGTGTTCATTGGTTTATTTCTCAGGTGAATTTGCAGTATTATTACCTTGTAAGGGAATCTTACCACTCTCTCAGTTTCTTCAGCAGGTAGCAAAGTCATAGGTGGTATTTATAACTGAGTTTTTAAAATGATTGCTCAATTCTTTTAATATTTTTTGTTAAAAAAAAAAGACCCATGTATCCCAAGTGATCTTGAACTCACTGTATAACTCTAGCTAGTCTGAAACTCCTGATACTTAAGTGCTGGAATTTCCTCAGTGCTGGAACTCCTCATACCTTTTTCTGACATTTACATGTTGGACTTAAAGGTGTGGGTCTCCTCATAGGCCCAAGATAGCCCTCAGTAGGTCTTGGGCCTGACATGGCACCTTGGGACTATTCATACTGTCTCCACTGGAAGGTCGGAGCCATTAAATCTCCTTTGAGTTACCTAGCTAGAATTTGATATTCACTCTATTACAAAACTCAGGAGTTCAGAGAAAGTCTGTAAACATTCCAGACATGTTGTTACTCGGCCCTTGTACAGAATTCAAGCTTCCTTTGGGCCAGGAGTCAATTCAGACTCTATTGCAAACCATTCTGCTCATGATTGTAAGTATCCCAAAATGCCCAGGTGAGGGTTTTAATTGAAATGTTGATGGAGTGATTCTCTTTTTTGAGAATTGGTATCGCTTTGGAGCCCAGGCTGGACTGCCTTCTACCTCACCCTTTAAATTCTAAATTCCATGCATACCAAAGCATATTTTGTTCCAGCTGTATAATGTTTGGTGTTTTGTTTTGTTATTTTTTGTTTTGTTTTGGAAGTTTTTCTGGCTATATGAAGCATTGAACTGAGGGCCTCATGCTTTCTAGGCAGCGCCCACCACCTGAACCATCTCTGCAGCCCATTTTGGAATTGGTTATTTTCCCAGTCAGATTTCCTTTAATGCCTGGCTTGCCTGGACTGCGATCCTCCTACTATGCTTCCATGTGTCACTGGGTATGACATGCACAAGCCACTTTTACCCAGCCATTGTGCCTTCCATCCTGGCTAAGAAAACTGCATGCCACCATGCCCAAACATTGATTGAGATGTAGCTCTCCTGAACTCTTTCTGCCCTCACTGGCCTCCCATTGCAGTCCCTTAGTGAATTATTTTTTTAAATTTATTTTTATTTTCTATTGTTGTTATAAGAGTGATGGACAGCGGGGGTTACAGTTTCATGGGTCAGGTAATGACTACATTTCTTCTGGGATAACGTCACCCCTTTCTTTGCTCTCTCCTAGTTTTTCTCTCCCATACCTATACACAATTTATATAGTTTATTTTCAACATAGTGTTTACTGAGTACTGCTGCTGCATTTGTTCACCCTTTGTCAGTGCATTAATTTTAACTTCTCTATCAATTATTTTTTTCTCCACTGAAATTAAGGCCTGTGATCCCAACAGTCAAAATTTTCTAGATATGCATACCAAATTTTGCTACTGGATATGGTAAAATAAAAGTGAAAGCATGCTCAGCATTTACCCTGACCTTGCTGAAGGCGTGAACTGGAGTATGGAAGAAGCAGTTTCATACACTGTATAAAAAGAATATTGCCACCTCCTAAATTATTTTAATATAACAAAAAGCAATGATGCCACCCACTAGAACAAAGTGTAGATAGGGTTCAAGTGGTAGAGCACCTGCCTAGCACCATTAGGCCCCATTACTAACAAAGCTAGGTGGTTAGTGAAGCTTCAAACAATCATGCCACTTTTGTGCCAGTACTGAGGTATGAATTCATGGCCTAGAACCTTTCCCGTATCTTTTTTGCTCAAGGCTGGCACTCTACCATTTGAACTTCAGCTCCATTAAAGGTTTCTGGTGGTTAATTGAAAATAAGAGTCTCACAGATTTTCCTGCCTGTGGTGGCTTTCAACTGTGATCCTCCATGCTCAGCCTCTTGAGTAAGTAGGCTTACCAGCATGAACCACAAGCACCCAGCTCATGGTACTGTTTGAGACAACCATTTCAGGAAGTGGAGACTGTGACAAGTTGGTGACACAATGTTAGCTGTACTTCATAATGTTGTATTCCATTTCCTGGAAGACAATGCCATGTTTACGAGTGATATAATTAATGAGATGGACATGACCCTTCCTAGGACTGCAGATGGTTCTACCAAAACATAATGGGTGTCAGTGAAAATCTAATCTACAATGAGTGCAAATAGATGTGCCTTTTCCATGATAGAAGCAGACCAAAAGAATCAACCTGCCACTTGGAAGCTGACTAAACACTCTGGGTTTTGTGCCAAACTGCGGGCCCAGTGTGAGTTACTATACTTTTGGCAGATTGAGTAGTTGCTAATAACTCTGCCCTCCATGGTACTTCATGGTTCTATGCATAACTTCCTTCCCTGAAAGTGCTAAACCTAAAGAGGGATGGGATTCCTAGATTAGAGTTGTCCATGAAGACATATAGCATGTTAATGGTGACCTTAGCCCTACAGCCTGTCAGTAATGGTAGTTAACTAGAAAGAAGTTTCTTTTTTCTCATCTTTTAATTTCTTTTAACTAGTATATGCTAGGCAGCTTTTCATTTTCTTTTAAGTTCTGTTTCTTTTCTTCTCTTGACTTCCTTTATCTCCTCTTCACTTTCCTTTTGTTCTCCCTCCTTTAATTTCATTTCCTATGAAATGTTTACTTTGGCAGCTTCTCTTTGCTTTTTTTTTGTGTTCCAAACTGTCCTGGAAGTTACAATTTTTTTTTTTCAGCATCCTGAATGCTGGAATTATAGATGGCAATTGGACTGTACTTTAAAGTATATTCTCTCTGTTTTAGTCACATATATCTAGAGGGAGGACATATTTGGGTTATATACAGAGAGAGAAAGGAAAGTAGCTTAGGGAATTAGCTCACCTTGCTCTGGAAGATAAAATGTCTCGTGAAAGGCCATAAGCTTACAAGCAGACCCATAAAATTCAGTAGCAAGGTTCAGCCCATATTTGTAGCCTCAAAATCAGGATAGTCAATGATATAACAGTACAGTGTCACGTTAGTCCTGGGGGGAGGGGTTGTGGGGTGAGATGGTTATGTACTGCAGTGGATTAGACATAATGAGTGCTGAAAGCCAGGCATCCTGCTTCTTTCTGGGTTATCAAAGAAGTGCTGATCATAAGCCTCCTGCATATCGGGTTTTGGGTATACACAGTCCTTGGCTTCTGTAGGTTGGCTGTGGCCAGACAGGTATTACTGGCCAATGTCTATGTTCCAAAACCCCTTCCATCCTCCCACAGTAGTAGATCAAGAGTTCTGGGAGAGAAACCTCCCTGCATGTCTATCCAAGACCACTAGAGGGAGAATGTGTAGCCTCGAGGCAGCAAGTCCTAGATAGGCCATCTGGAGAGCCAAGCAGCTACCCCACCATTTAGGTCAGTATTTCAGCTCTGAAGAGGCTGTCTTTTGAGCTGTTGGGGTTGTGAGGCTGGGGTTGAGGGTCTTTGCTCAGTTTAGTGAGTTTTACCCCAGTGATCCCCCACTTTTTGGAGAGGGTCAGCCCATCCTGATAGGGACTAATTTTCTAGATGTCTTTTGTATGTATAACACACCTAGGGGACTCTTCTCTGCTTTCCCTTCCAATCACCTCCATTTATGTGTCTTCTAGGGATCTGGGTCCTTCCTGGGCTGTGGGAGTTGTTCCCAAAGAGGCACATCTGGAAATTGAAGCTGGTCTTGGGCTTTTTCTGTACTGGCTACTCCACCTTTGTGACAGTTTGGAGGTGGCTGTTTTCTAGAGGGGTAGCTGTAAGGAAATTGAGTCATAAGGGCATCAGAATAAAGGACAGAAAACGAACTCAACAGACAGACTTTATTTGTTAGTGAAGCCTGGGAAGGGTGACCAAGTCTCCTTCAACCTGTCTGAAGGGGAAAATGACCCACTCTCTTACAACTTGGGTCCCTTAAAATATTTGGCAGAAAATGAAGTCGGTGTGGGGGATGCAGTGGGCAGATGGAAGCAGGGTGAGATGGAGATGGGGTGGGTAAGCAATGTTATTTTGACTGAGGAGTTCCAAGGTCTCAACAGCAACTGTGTTTGTCAGGGGTGTAAGACTTGGCCTTTGTCTTAGGCTCTCTTCCAAGACCATCAGTTTAAGGAGAAGAGAGATGGAGATGGTTCAGGGGTGTCTGCAGCAAGGATAGTTCTAAGATATGGCTGTCCGGGTAGAGGTGAATGCTTTAGGTTGTTATTTTCCATAAGCAGCTGCATAGGAGAGGACCCATACAGGTCTTTTACCAGAACCACGTGGGCAGCAACTGAGACTTTAGTGTGTGTCTTCATCCCACAAGATTTCAGGTGAGTGTACTCATAAAACTTGGGGTGGAAGGAGAGACTCTGTCGTGACTTGGGTGTCAGTCTCAGCACTGAGATGGGAACTTTCCCTAACTTGCTTGGCATTGTAACATGCACTTCTTCCCTGGACACTCTGTTCAATATTTCTCCAACAGTTAGTTCTGAGCACCTATTTGTGAATCTGAGTTCAGCAACATGGAAAACTTCCAGTGTCATCTCTGACTTGCAAGAAGGAACGACCTAGTCAGCTGTTACTATTGTTACCAATTGGGCCTTGCCCCCAGCACTTTCCTGGTTTTGTTATGAAATAGGTTCTTTTTTTTCTTTTTTGTCCTGGCCTTTTTGCCTGGCCCTCCATCCTACTATGTAAGCTTCCAACTTAGCTCGGGTGATACGTAGGGTAGTGCCTAGCTTTTTATTGCTTGAGGTAGAATCTGGTGAGCTACTTTCTTAGACTGGCCTTGACCTCAAGCCTCTTGAATTTAGCATCCTGAATGAAAAATACTATCACGAGTTACCAGGACAGCTAGTTGGTTTTTTATGTTTTTTTTTATTTTACCTAAATGTGTCCTTTGTTTTTTGTTTGCTAATATTTTAATATTTTTTGTTGCTCATGGGGCTTGAATTCTGGGCCTGTGTGCGGTCCCTCAGCTCTTCAACTGAAGGCTAGCACTCTACCACTTGAGCCACAGTGCCACTTCCAGCCTTTTCTGTTTATGTGGTGCTGAGGAATCGAACCCAGGGCCTCAAGCAAGCACTCTCCCACTGAGCCACCTTCCCAGCCCCTGCTAATCTTTTATATATGAGGAGGGAGTCTCTATTTCCAGAAATATATCACATAGTTATCTTTTCCTTTAGTGCTGCTGTTACATATGTGCATCCAGTTTGTATTGACCTCATAACCTGTATAAGGATTTAGGCTCTTTTGTCTGGCTTTTATTTGGGGGGAGAGGTGGTTCTAGGGCTTGAACTTAGAGCCTGAGCACTGTCTCTGAACTTTTTTGCTCAAGGCTAGGACTCCTTCCGATTGAGTCACACTACTACTTAAGCTTTTTGGTGGTTAATTGGAGACTTTCTTGCCCATTATTAGGGAATGGGAAAAAAGCAGGAAAAGACCAAGATATGTATTTACTAATAAGGAAAGAAACAAGGATAGTGGAGGACCTAGAAAGTTGCCACAGAGGAAGAAGTGGAATACTAAGCCAAATACAGCTGAGATGAATGACAATATCAACTAAGATTGTGTGTCTTGTCCACAATGGATTTTGTGTGAAAAAGGCCTTAGTAAGCCAAGCGCTGGTGGCTCACACCTGTAATCCTAGCTACTCAGAAGGGTGAGATCTGAGGATTGTGGTTCAAAGCCAGCCCGGGCAGCAAAGTCCGTGAGACTGTTATCACCAATAAACCACCAGAAGTGGTGCTGTGGCTCAAGTGGTAGAGCGCTAGCCTTGAGCTGAAGAGCTGAGGGATAGTGTCCAGGCCCAGAGTTCAGGCCCCATGACCTAAAATAAAAAAGGCCTTAATATACCTCCTTTCAGGTGGTGGTGGAGGACCCATGCCTTTTTTAACTGGGTTTGCTTTATTTTTAGTCATTTCAGAATTTTTACTTGCTTCATCAGCCATAATTTCCTAGAAAACAGTAATGGACATATTCCATTCATGACAAAATTTGACAACCACAAAACTGCAAATGACTGAAAACTTCCAGGGAAAGGTGGTGAATATTTCCTCTATGTAGATGCATTATTGAGCAGAGAGGAAAGAATAAAAACACACAAAATGTGACAGAGCAAGTCAAGGTAACTCCTTTAAGAGTTCATAATTTCTATGTAAGAGAATACAGATACATGGTCTACAAAATGTGGCAAATATATACAAAGGAGTTTTGTTCAGTTATAAAGAAGAAAGTTATGTCTTTGGCAGGAAAAAGAATGGAACTCTATCTAGGTCAGCTTAAGTGAAATATGCCAGGTTCAGAAAGTAAATGCCAAATATTTTCTCACATCTTCAGATTTTTGGAGGAATAGGAAGGACATGAAGGGTAAAATGGAGCAATTAGTGTTGTGGAAGAGGAATTGTAGGAAGGGAAAAGGGCTATGCTTCTGTAAAAAATACCATAATCAAAACCTATTTATCCTACAGAATTCATTAACTCTGAAACAGGAAAATTTAAGGATATTTTATGGTATTAAATAGAATCACTTTATATATAGTTAAAATACAAATTCAATGAAAGCTACCTGCAAAATTGACCCACAATTATAATAATGGAAACATCTAGTGCACATAGAACATGTTCCCTAAATGTAACACAATTATTGCCAATACCCCAAAACAAAGAATCTTAGAACTTAAAAAGCCATCTAAGTCGGGTGTCGGTGGCTCATGCCTATAATTCTAGCTACTCAAGAGGCTGAGATCTTAGGATCGTGGGTTCAAAGCCAGCCCAGGCAGGACAGTCCGTGAGACTTATCTGCAATAAACAACCAGAAAACCAAAAGTAACGCTGTAGCTCAAGTGGTCGAGCATTGGCCTTGAGCTGAAGAGCTGAGGGACAGCGCCCAGGCCCAGAGTGCCCTACGACGGACCAAAAAAAAAAAAAAGGCCATCTAAATAAATCACTGAGACCTTCCAGTGATGCACATCGAGTTTCTAGCTGCTGAATTTCTAGATGCTGAGGCGGGAGGATTGCTTGAGTATCCGAGTTGTAGGCTATTCAGGACGATACAACAAATCTTCCCGAATAAAAGAAAAAGAAACCACTTGGCTGTATGATCAGCCTAGACTTGTCTGGGATAGCTGTTCCCATAGGAAGTCCCTATGGAATTCATGAGGTATAGTGAGGGGTGAGGCCCAGGTTTCCTGGGTCTCCGGGCTGGCACAAATGTTGTGCTAGTTTACCAGCCTTTTTAACATCTGCCTCTGGGTTTGCACAGCCGCCAGCTTTTCCAAGTCTGTTGGGGCCTCAGAAGTGATGTGGGCCAGTGACTACATTCCATGAACCCTACATCCTCTGAGTTCCAGGAGCGGCATCTGTGGCATCTGTTGTGTACTTGTGCGCGCCCCCCCCATACATACATCATATAGTACGCATGCGCCACCCCGCGCGCGCCAACCTAGAGGCGGGTCGCGGAAAGTCTTAGTGGACGTGAAGCACACACGGCTGCCCTTCCATTTTGGAGGCGCTTGTGGATTCCCACTCTCTGGTCAGTATTTCAGCTTTGGGGAGGTAGAGTGAGGCAGAATCTGCTTCTTGGGGTTCTTACCGAGGCGTAAGACGTCTCTCACATATTGTCAGTGGGGACGGGGGGTTCTCTTTCTTGAGGGGGCGTTGTCGTGTGGGCATAGTGCTGGTGTTTACTCCGCAGTGCGGGAGGCTTTGCGTAGGTCCCGTCTGTTGTTCGGGTTGTGGGAGTTGAGGGAATGTGGTCAGGAGGCTATACTAAATTCTATGTGGGTCTTTCAGCAGTGATGCCCTGGGTGTTCGTAAGGTACTTTCTGAGGGGGGCTCGGCACATCTTCAATGGGTTTGAGTGTTCTGGAGTCATTTGTAGGACCGGCCATGAGAATATCCCTTATTTTATCTTCTTCACCCCTCCCCACAGTCAGTTGGCTTCTGGGAATCAGGCTCTCTTCTAGACAATGTATATTGTTTCTCCAGTGGTACATCTTGGCACTGGAAGTGTTCTCTCATACTGACCTAATTTTCAATGGTGATGGCAAATCCTTCGCCGCACCACCATGGAAGTCTAGGGGGGCGGGGGTTGTTCTAGTGAGCGGCTGCATAGATGAGGACCCCTACGGGTCTTCTCCCATAACGACTTGGACTGCAAAGGAAACCGGACTTTGTAATTGGGCTTTGGTGTGTATCTGCGTCTTACAGAAAGATTTTCAGTGAGTTTTATCCTGGAGCTTGTGGGAGATGTAGAGGTGGCGGAGGGAGATGGGAGGAACGGGAGGGGCGGACTTAATTAGACCAGGGACTAGTTCTGGGCTACAGGGTACAAACGTTTCCTGGCTCACCCGGCCTTCCACTACGTGGAAGCTTTTCTCCGGGTCCTCTATCCAGTGTTTCTGAAATGGCCTTCTTCAACATGGGACACTTTTTGCTACACTGTTGGCTTATAAACCCATCCTGACTAGTCAGCCATCGCTATTGCTGTGCCTAAACTTCCACTTCTTTCCTAATGAGACTAAGGAATTTCTGTTTGTATTGTATTCCGGATTTTATTTTTATGTCCATTCTGGGACTTGAACTCAGGGTCTGGACAATGTCCCTGAACTATTTATTTATTTATTTTTATTGTCAGTCATGGGGCTTGATCTCTGGGCCTGGGCTAGGCCCACTTGAGCCACAGCGCCACTTCCGGTTTTCTGGTGATCTACCGGAAAAGAGTCTCTGGATTTTCCTGCCCGCACTGGCTTTGAACCAGGATCCTCAGATCTCAGCCTCCTGAGTAACTATGATTACAAGTGTGTGGCACCGGTGCTCAACATCCCTGAGCTTTTGTGCTCAATACTAGCGCTCTACCTACCACTTGACCCACATTTCCACTTCCGGCTTTTTGGTAGTCTATTGGAGGTAAGATTTTCAGACTTTCCTGCCTGATCTAGCTTCAAACCGTAATTGTCAGTTTACTATCCAGGCTGCTTTTTAGCTGTGATCCTCAGATCTCAGCCTCCTGAATAGGTAGGATTATAGACGTGAGACACAAGTGCCCAGAAAAATTTTGTTTGTTTGAGAATTAAAGTTTAATTCATGATCTCAGACTTCCTCTGCAAGTATTCCATCATTTATTTATTCACTTATTCATTTTTATTTTTTGCTTATTTTTCAGTGATGATCTTGTTTTTTTTCCTGGATTCAACCTTGAATTTAAATCCTCCTACATATGTCTCTGATATTACTGATATTAGCATCAGCATGTTTCTTGTTTGAGATGTATACTTGCTAACTTTGCCTTATCAGGCTCCAATCTTGCTTTTTCTGATATCCTTAGTTACTGGGATTACAGGTGTGGGCCACTGTGCAAACATATTTTTCAGCTCATTTGCCTGGATCTTTTTGGCCTTTGTTTTATAAAATTTGGGCAATGTGTGGGTGGTACATACCAATAATCCCGCCTACTGCACACACAGAGATCAAATTGTGGTTTTAGGCAAGATTGGTCAAGGTTAGCAAAATTCTATATCAATAAATAAATTGGATGTAGTTCAGTGCACCCCGATAGCTCAGTTACACAGATGGCATAGTTAAGAGGCTACAAAAGACTGGTGTCTGCACTAGTCCTAAGGTAAAACAGAAAACTTTATCTGAAAAACAACTAAAGCAAAAGAGCATGGAGTAATTGACTCAAATTATAAAACATCTGCTTTGCATGCTTTAAATACATGCCAAATAATTGTTTGTAGTTGTACATGTATTCTGGGTTCTTATCATAT
This sequence comes from Dipodomys ordii, assembly GCF_000151885.1. Taxonomy (NCBI): domain Eukaryota; kingdom Metazoa; phylum Chordata; class Mammalia; order Rodentia; family Heteromyidae; genus Dipodomys; species Dipodomys ordii. The sequence goes on along the minus strand of NW_012267254.1, from coordinate 1,097,235 downwards.
GAAAATAGAAAATTTCAATTAACTTTTGTTTTCACACTATGGTAATGTATATTTACTTGAACATGAGTTTTCACATTAACTAATGAGGTTACATGTTGTGGTTAGTGCTTTTATTTTCTTTAATAACTTCCCCAGGCAAGTGCCAGTGGTTCATGCCTGTAATCATAGTTGCTAAAGAGGCTGAGATTTGAGGACTATGGTTTGAAGCCAGCCTTGCCAGGAAAGTCCCATGAGACTCTTTATTTTCAGTTAGCTGCTCCCCAAAAAAGCTGAAACGAGCTGTGGTTCAAGTGGCAGAGCGTAAGCATTGAGCACAAAAGCTCAGGGACAGCACTCAGCTCCCAGGCCTTGAGTTCAAATCCCAGGACTGACACAAAAAAAATCTTATCCCCCCCAAAATCCATGGAGAGAATATTCTGAACATTCTAATTTTCCCAGGAACTAGATGTCAAGGTGTAAATTTCCCGGTGTGTTTGCAAAGTGCTTAGGTAAAGACTATCCTTTCCTTATGATGCTTTTTTTCGGTTCCAGAGACACAAATCTATCTGTTTTGTATTTATGTATTTTGTCCAGACTCTTTGTCCTATTGTACTTGTGCATTCTCCTCTCTGGCTTCCAGTGCTATATGATTTTTATCACTGACTTTGTAAACTCAGGCACATATCTGGTAACATGTGTCTTCTAACTTTGGTGCCTTTACTGAAGATTTTTGGGGTTTTCTAAGCCAATTGACTTCTGTACTGTGGATAATGAGATAGCCAATAGTCAAGCAAATGTAATATGGTGTAGTAGTAACTAGATTGCTAAGATCATTCTGGGGTGAGTTAAGGGAACTGATCATGGTAAGTTTAGTAAATGTTCTTGTCATCCATGGAATGAATATTTCTCCTTATTTACTCGTCATCATTTTCTTGGGTGATGACTTCATGGAGGGATATATAGCAAATCTTTCATTCCATTTATTCATTCCCTGGCCTTCAGACTTTGGGGCATATTTCCAGTGGTGTTTTGATGCTTATTATTGTTTTTTAGAGATGTGTTGCTATTATTCAGAATTTCTGGTTGGTGCAATTACTGTCCTGAGGTCCAGAGATTTCACTACAGTCATTTACCAGCCTTAATGGACTTATATCCTTTTGAATACTGTATTGACATAGATATGCCATCTGTAAAGAATGGTTTAGTTTTCCCTTTCCAATCCATACACCTATATTTCCCTGGGATTTCGGTCCTTTCAGAATATACAGTACATCAATGAATAGATAGCAGACTTCCTGTCTTCTTCATATACTTGAAGAAAATGACTTGGTTTTTCACCTGTTACTTGGACTTTGGCCATATGGCTTTAAAAAATTGTCTGGAGTCTAGGGCTCACACTTGTTATACTAGCTGTTCTGGAAGCTAAGATCTGAAGGTCTAGCTTCAAAGCTAGCCTATGGAAAAACCAGTGACACTCCATTAATCAAAATGACCAGCACAAACGTTGGCTGAAGATGAGGCTGATGTAATAGGGTGCTAGAAGAGCAAGTGCAAGGTTCTGAGTTAAAACTCTAGTATTGTCAAAAAAGATTTTTCAACTTCTTTATAGATACCTCAGGCAGTTCCCTATTATCAAAGTTATTAATTAATTTGAAACAGGGCTAGCAGTTGAACTGTAACCCATCTTTAAAATGATTGTATTATTTAACCTGCTTATTTTGTGGATGTGGTTGACCTGGATGAATTGATCTTCAAACATTGAACCAGCCTCCTCCCCTCACCCCCATCTTCAACTCTACCATGACTTGAAATGTAAGGTTTGTGTGTGTTTGTATGTGTTTATTTCTTTTTAATACCAGTCGAGCCTCATGGACTTTCCTGCCCGAGCTGGCTTTGAACTACAATCCTCAGATCTTAGCCTCCTGATTAACGAAGATTACTAGCACCTGGCTATTTATTCTTTTATTTTTGGTGATACTAGGTTTGAACTCAGGGATTCACCCTGCTAGGGAGGTGTACTACCATCTGAACCAGGGTCTCAGCCCTTTTCACTTGATGTTATTTGTTATACAGGGTCTTCTTAGCTAGGGCTAGCCTGGACCTCAATCTTGTGATTTAAGCTTCACACCTTAGCTAGAAAGAAAATATACTAGACTATGCCCAGATTTTTATTGGTTGAGGTGGGGTGATGTGAACATTTTGCATGTACTGGACTCAAACCTCAATCCTCCCAAGCTCAGCCTTACAAGTATTTAGGATGACAAGCATTAGCAATCATGACCAGCTAGTTTTTTTTAGTTGTTGTTGTTATTTGCTGATCATGTGGCCTGAACTCTGGGCCTGGGAGCTGACTCTCAGCTATTCAGCTCAAGGCTAGCGCTGTACCACCTGAGCCACAGAGCTACTTCTGGCTTTTTCTGCTTATGTGGTGCTGAGGAATTGAATCCAGGGCCTCATGCATGCAAGACAAGCACTCTACCACTGAGCCACCTTCTCAGCCAACCAGCTAGTTTGTTAAAAAATTAAATCTACCCTTTGCTTTTTTTGCAAATATTTAAGATGTTTGTCTTTATTTTCAGGAGAGATAATAGCTTTTAGTGGCCTTTTTCTTTTTTTCCCATTTTTTAATTGTCAAGGTGATATATGGAAAGGTTACAGTTATATAAATAAGGTAATAAGTACATTTCTTGTCAAATTTGTTACCCTTCCTTCATTTTCTCCTACTTTCCATCCTCCCATCCCCATAAGTTGTACAGATCATTTCCAACATATTGTCTCGTATATGTCACTGGGCCTTTATTTTTGTCAGTTGTGAGGCTTGAACTCTGGGCCTGGGCACTGTCCCTGAGCTCTTCAGCTCAAGGCAAGTGCTTGAGCCACAGCACCACTTCCAGATTTCTAGTGGTTTATTGGAGACAAGAGTCTCACAGACTTTTCTGCCCAGGCTGGCTTTGAACCATGATCCTCAGATCTCAGCCTCCTGAGTAGCTAGGATTACAGGCGTGAGCCACCAGCATCCGGTTTGGGCCTCTTTCTTTTAATGCCATTACATATTGATAAAAGGTTTGAAACTAGTTCCATTTTTCTATATTATGAAAATTTGTGTAAGGTCAATATCTCTCAAGAATGTTTTAAGGTCCCCTTGGTGTAAATCATCTAAAGCAAAGGAAGGCTTTATTTTTAATTGTAATTAAAATTTTTATCACATACAAAGTTATTCAGAATTTCTATTCCACATTGTATAAATTTTCACAAGTTTCATTGATCTACAACTGTATCCATTTTATGTCAGTTTTAAACTCATGAAAACCTAATACCTCTCTTCCTCCTCTCCTTTTCTAAACTCTTCTTAATCAATGACTATGGCTCCCTTTTTATTGTTAATATTATTTGTTTTTAGGTAACTTCTCTTCTCCAAATTTTGATCACATAATTATTCAGATTTCAGGAGACAAGATTTGGACCTCATTGATTTATTTTTTCCTTTTGAAACATTAATTTTTCATCAAGTTAAAAGTAACTGGGCTGTGAACACCTTTGTGCTAAAACTCCTGTATAGCATGAGTGTAGCTTGTATAGCTTGAGGCCCTGGATTAGATCCCGAGTATTACAAAAAAGTACTCCTTTTCTTCTTCGTTGGGATTTAGGTTTTTGTGTTTCTGTGGTTTCCTGACTACTCAATATTGCTGCCACAATGTCTCATCACCATATTGCTCTGGAAGCTTTCAGTCCTGTTCACAGTTTTTGGGTTTTGTTTTCTTTTTTGTTTTTGTCGGTCATGGGGCTTGAACTCTGGGCCTGGGCACTGTCCCTGAGCTCTTCAGCTCAAGGTGAGTGCTCTACCACTTAAGCTACAGGGCCACTTCTGTTTATCTGGTGGTTAATTGGAGATAAGAATCTCACACTTTTCTGCCCGGACTGGCTTTAAACCTCGATCCTCAGATCTCAGCCTCCTGAGTAGCTAGGATTACAGAGGTGAGCCACTGGCACCGCTCCCTGTTCACAGTTTTGTGGTTGTTGAATTTTGTCATGAATGGAATATGTCCATTGCTGTTGCAGCAAATAATGGCTGATAAATCTGGTGATAATTCTGAAAGGCTTAAAAGAGAAGCGAGTCCAGTTAAAGAAGTCATGGATCCTTCATCACCACCTGAAAAGAAGCACACTAAGGAGAAAGAAGAAGAGGATGGAGTATCTTATCTTGACACCTCAGCCCAGGCAGAGGGAGAAGGTAATAATGTCTCATGTCTTTGGTAAGTGGGCAGACACTGCACATGTATAAAGGTAGGCGAACACCTCTGAAATAATCAAAGGGTTGGAGGATGTTGTAACCATTGCAAGCAGAAAGATGTTTCTGCAGATAGGATAAGGGCAACTTTTAGACAGGAAGCCATTGCATTTCCCTTGAGCCCATAGTCACATTCTGCTCATATGTCACCTTCCCCTATCATCAGCTCCCATGTCTGGCACAATAGAGGAGATTCTGTCTCATTCTTCACACAAAATCTGCTGTATGCGAGCCTCATAGTCTAAGCTATTCACTTCTCAGCAATATTTGGCCCACTTGTGTACTTCTTCCTCTATGCAACTTTCTAGGACATTTTCCCACTTTTATTCTCCATACTAAATGTCTTTGTGTTTTCTTCCATTTCTCTTTCTCTTTAATATAGTTGTAATAATTTCCAAATCACATAGTTTTCCCTATTTTTTCTATCCCACTTTAGCATGACATATCACAATATGTTCCACCAATTCTTTTCTGATTAGTCTGCTTTCAATTCCAGTCCCTGTTGCATGACTGTTCTCTTACCCTGCCACCGCTCATGATTAACCAAGCAGGAAATGAGACATTGATGCAACAGGTCACACTGCAAACCACTCTCTCAGCTCCTAGGCACTCAGAAAATCTTGAATTCTCACTCTAGTCTACAGGCTAAGCACCTCTGGATCTACCATGTTCACTAAATCCTGGTGGACTCTATCCTTGCCTCTGACTTTCACTCTGGTTCCTGTTTCTTCACTGTGACTGCTGCTCTGTCCCTCACCATAGCCTGTTACTCCATCTGCATGTTCTAGCCAATTCTGTCTAATTCACTGGGTTCTACTTGAAGGACACCTCCAAGAAGGGCTTGCCACCACCTGCGAGCTGTGGACATTCATTCTGCTCCCTTCCAATACCCTCTTCACCAATGTGAATCCATTTGTGAGTGTGCTGCTGCCTACTTAGGTACACTTGTTTTTTTTGTCAGTCTTGGGGCCTGAACTCTGGGCCTGGGCACTGTCCCTGAGCACTTTTGTTCTAGGCAAGTACTCTACCACTTGAGCCACATTGCCACTTCTGGTTTTCTGATAGTTTATTGGAAATAAGTCTCATGGACTTTCCTGCCCATGCTGGCTTTGAACCAGGATCCTCAGATCTCAGCCTCCTGAGTAGCTAGGATTGCAGGTGTGAGCCACCAGTGCCTGGCTAGGTACACTTTCTCTTTGACCATACTCCCCTCATGCAATAGAAACTGTATGAGGACATGGATCAGTTCCTATCTGCCTTCTTCATTACTGGTTCCATGCTTCTAACCCAGTGCTTGAGATACCAGAACATGTATAAATAACATAGTGGTGTCAGAGATAGAGTGAAAACCTATTATTTTGACACAGAGGGGAAAGCATAAGAAGAATTATCTAACCCATGAGACTTTGGCTGATGTGGTGCAAATATGAGACACTTGGACCATGTGAGATTTGAGGTTTTTTATGTGTAATGTGTGTAAAGAAGTCACTTAATCGTGGATGCCAGAGATCTGTACAGGTTTGCTTCTTAGTGATCCTGTCTACCTACATTTCTACATAGGCTTCTGAAGTCAGAGGGCACCAGGAGTATTTCTTTTACTCTGTGTTCTGAGGCCAGTTTGTCAAGAGTGGGATTGCTTTCTGGAGAATACCCTTCTTCTGCATTAAATTACTTAGCATGTAAGGAACAACACAAGGTATATGTAGTGCCATGAAACCCTCCGACCTCACAGCGCATCCTCTTCATTTGTTTTATAGGTGCTAATGTTGGCCCAGATGCCTCAGAGGAAACCATGGAGAAAGATCAGGACCCACCTGAAGGCTCCTTGTCCAAATTCATTCCATCAGAGCAGGTGGCAGGTGGAGCAATCACTCCCTCTAATCCACTGGTTTCTCAGTCTGAAGACTCCCCTGGTAGCAGTGGAGATTGGCTGCTTTTCAAACCTGGTGATGACACAGCTGAAGAAGGAGATGAGAGCATCAACCTAGCTACAGGTTACTCTAAATTTAAAGCAATGCCTGCACCTTGGGTGGTACCTGCCTCCTCTCCAGCAAGACCAGGGGAAACTATTGCTGATGTAAAGTGTGAGCTCCGGAAGGAAATTCGGAAGATGGGACGAAGTAAGTTGGGGAAAAATTGCTGCTGATAAAACCCAGGGGCAGCTATCACTGTATGATGTAGATGAGCTTAGCATGGCCTCAGGAGAATTTTGGTAGAACAGCCTTTTCAATATAGTTTATGGTAGATCCTCTATTGTTACTTATGTGTCCCAGTAGGCCCCTTTCTTCCTTCTCATTCTAACCTTGGCCATTGTGTACAAGAGTATGGTTATTAGGTATGAAGCTGAATTTCAATTTAAGAATAAAAACACACATACAGGGCTGGGTTGGTGGCTCAGTGGTAGAGTGCTTGCCTTGCAGGCATGAGGCCCTGGGTTCGATTCTTCAGCACCACATAAGCAGAAAAAGCTGGAAGTGGCCCTGTAGCTCAAGTGGTAGAGCGTTAGCCTTGAGCTGAAGATGTGAGGGACAGTGTCCAGGCCCAGAGTTCAAGCCCCACGAACCGACAAAAGAAACATACACACACACACACACACACTATGTAATATTCTGTGTCATGAATCACAGTTCACAAGCCTTCATCAAGATTGACTTAGGTTTCTTATTCACTCAGAGATTTTTTTATTTCTTCAGAGTATGGAATGATCTTCCAGTTGCTGGAGGAAGTGGAAAGACCTCTAGTAGTGAGGAAGGAACTTGTTGAGTTTTCCATCAAGGAAGCAATGAGGTAGGTTGTAATAGAAATTGTACATCTTTTAGCAACTGGGCCAGTACGGGACTGAGAGTGGGGATTAGAGAGGAGGCCCTGACCTGAGCTTCTCAAGTCTTGGCCCTTAATTAAAGTTCAAACTACTGTAACAATCACTGATGGTTTCTACTGAGCCTGACTCAGTTTATTAGCTCTGGACTGTTAGTAGTTTGAGCTGAACCATGCATTGTGCCTCATTTGACAATCTATGTCCTTGCTGTGTAGCTTTTACTATATGTTCCCTTTACTGTATCCACATAGGTAGTCATATCCTTCAGTGCCTCTTATGTCATAGTTTTATCTGAGTATCTTTTGTTTAATTACTTGTCCCTTTCTTTTCAGATTCAAAAGACGAGACTTAATTGAGCAACTTGAGAAAATACTGAGTAAAATCGAAGGCAGTCTCAACAGAGATGCATGTTGACAGATATGTGTTCTGATACTGTTACATGTTACATCGTGTTACATGATCAGTAAGAAGCAAAAGCTATTTTTCTGTATTAGATAAGGTAGACAGCTGAAGCTTTACCATGTGTTACTTGAGTACTGCCTTACATAATCTATGAAAAAGAAATGAAATGTTTGAATGTTACAAATTGCTGTTAGTAAAAGTTGCATTTTGGCCCTGTGAGTTTGTTTTGAAAGTACAACTTATTTGTGTGTTCTCTTGTTTTCTTGTTTGTATTGATGGTATTGGTATAACGGCGAGTGAAATCTTATCATCCACCTAGTCTGTGTAGCTGGTTGGAAAGCCATTGATGGTATTTATCACTTTCTGTTTAGGATTTCCCATTACTTTTTATTTCTTTTTCGTAATATATTTTTTGTTGGTTGTGGGGCTTGAGCTCTGGGCTTGGGTGCTGTCCCTCCGCTCTTCAGCTTAAGGCTAGCACTCTACCAGTTGAGCCACAGCACCACTTCCACTTTTCTGGTGGTTTTTATTGGAGTCTCATGGACTTTCCTGCCCAGACTGACTTTGAATCTCGATCCTCAGATCTCAGCCTCCTGAGTAACAAGGATTACAGTCACCAGCCACTGGTGCCTGGCTCCTAATATATCTTGAGATGATATCTCCCTTTGTATCCCAGATTGTCTCAGACTTACTGTGTGGGCCCATATAGCCTAGAACTCCCAACACTTTTGCCTTGGCCTCTTAAGTGATAGAATTACAGGTGTGGACTATTGCAGCCAGCTTCTCTACCCATATCCTATCCCCATTTCCCCAAGATAGCTCTCAGCAATTCGTGGTGCATATTATGTCACCACAAGATTGAGTTCATACTGTCTTTACTATCCTTACATGTACTGCTTAAATTGAGCTGCTCAAATTTTCCATTAGCTCTACCATAATATTCAGGTGAACAAAGAAAGACTCAACACTACGGACATGGTACCCCTTGACTCTTGTACTGTATACCAATTTCATTTAAGAGCTTGAGTAATCTCTCTAGACTGTATAGTAAAAAAATGACTATGAGGAGCCCAAAGGTCCATGTTAGAGTTTTAATTTCCCCATCAATGCAGTAGATTTCTGGTTTGAGCCTTGGTCTTGTTATGAAGCCCAGCTTGGTGAGGAAAGTTTAGAGCTCAGGCTGGAACTGAACTGACAACCTTTATCTAAATTCTGAGATTTAGTAGTATATTCCATCATACCTGGCTCCAAGCAAGCACTTTTTTTAATATTGAGGACTGAATTTGGCCTCTTACTTGCTAAGAAGGTATTCTATCACCTACTTAGCACTCTCTGGGAACCCCCTTTTGCATTGGTTATTTTCAAGGTATGGTGTTACACTATGACAGGGTTGGCCTGGGCTATGATCTTCCTATTTTTCCTTTGTTGTTAGGGAGAACAGGCCTGTGCCACTTTTTCCTGGGCACTGTGTTTCCCACCTAGTCACAATAACAGGTGGGCCACACCTTACCCAGCTATTGATTCAGATAGAATCTACCAAATTTCTTTTTATCCCACTGACCTTGTATTTTGACTCATCAGTGGAGCAATTTTATGTTCCTAGCTGTTAACTATTCTTCATTGAAAATACTATGTAAAAATGTATACTAAAAACAACCCAATAACTTGAGGGTAGGGATGGGATGGGGAAAATGGAGGAGAAATAATGGAAGGAATGACATTGATCAAGATGCAATATTCATAATCTCACTTGCTGAATCGAAATCCCTTGGTACAATTACATAATAAAATAAAAGTAGACCTATAATCCTGCAGCCAGAAGTTGCTGGGATAGAAAACAAAGTTTTACTATTAGATATGTCTATAATCATAGCTACTCAGGTGGATAAGACCTGAGAATTACAGTTTAAAGCTAGCCAGAGGAGAGAAATGCCTAAGACTTTTTTTTGTTGGTCATGGGGCTTGAACTCTGAGCCTGAATGCTGTCCCTCAGCTCTTAGGCTCAAGGCAAGCACTCTACCACTTGAGCCACTGCACCACTTCCAGTTTTCTAATTGTTTATTGGAGATGAGTCTCATGGACTTACCTGCCCAGGCTGGCTTTGAATTGCCATCCTCAGATCTCAGCCTCCTGAGTAGCTAGATTACAGGCATGAGCTACTGGCGCCCAGCAGCCTAAGACTCTTTCTTTTTCTTTTCTTTTTTTTTGTGAGTATTGGGACTTGAACTCTAGGCCTGGGCGCTGTCCCTGAGCTCTTCAGCTCAAGGCTAGCACTCTACCACTTGAGTCACAGTGCTACTTCCAGCCTTTTCTGTTTATGTGGTGCTGAGAATCGAACCCAGGGCCTCATGCATGAGGGGCAAATACTCTACCGCTGAGCCACCTTCTCAGCTCCCAGCCTATGACTCTTAACACCAAATAACTAGCAAAAAAACAGAAGTGGAGATAAGGTTCGGTGGTAGAGCATCTGCCTAACAAGCATGAGGCCTTGCATTCACACATCAATGCTGCCAAAATTATAACTATCAGTGGGGCTTTAAACAGTCAATTGTTAGAGGAAGTCATGTCAGGATGGTGGGGAACATGAAATTTGTTACATCATTTCCCATTAGCCCCATCTTTTCCCATGAGCTGATTGCTCTACTTCATTTCCTGGAAGTCAGTGCCATATTTATGAGTGATGCTATGTGTGATAACATGGTGGTGAGCATAGCCCTTCCTAAGACTTCAAATGGTTCTCTCAAAGCACAGTGGGCGGCAATGAAAAGTCATATTCACAATGGGTGTCTAGTCAAGTGCAAATAGAGTTTCATTTTCCCCGATGGAAACAGAACAACCAGCCTACCATTTGGAAGCTGATTGTGATAGGATGTGGTGCCTTACTGAAGATTCATTGTGACAGATTAGACTATGCCACTTGGTCAATTGAAGTTCATGTTTCTGTGCCTATAACCTCCTTCCCTGGTTCAATGACCTTCATGTATATTATTTCGTAAAAGATCAATCAGTGATGAAAAAGGAATGAATTAGAGTCCTTAATCTTACTTCAAGAAAACAAATTTGTCTCCAATAGTCTGGAATGCAGGTTTTCACTTTTTCATTTGTTTCCTTTGTTTATTTTCTACTCTTTCTCTTTCTTTTTTCTTTTCTTTGTATTTTTTATTGTGAAAATACTGTACAGAGGGGTTAAAATTACATGGGCAAGATAATGAGTACATTTGTCATAGGTCCCATGGTTTCCCTTATTTGCAATATCTAGTATATGTCTGAGTCAAGCAGAAAAGGTCAGATAAGTTGATGTTAGGGAAATGAACCCTAAGCTATGTATTCAAATGTTTTTTTTCTCTTGTAATTGTTTCTAACACATTTATAAGATTATTTCTTTGTTGCTTCCTTTGTATTTTTTTCATTTCATTCAATCCGTTCCTTTCTTTGCATTCATTACCTTTCCATTCAATTCCCTTTCATTTCATTTCTTTTCTTTCCCCTTCTCTTTCCTTCCCTTTCTTTTCTTTACTTTTTTGTCAGTCATAGGGCTTGAACTCTGGGCCTGGGTGCTGTCCCTTAGCAATTCAGCTCAAGGCTAGCACTCTATCACTTGAGCTACAGTGCCACTTCTGGTTTTCTGGTGGTATATTGGAGATAAGAGTTTTGCAGACTTTCCTACCTGGGCTGGCTTTGAACCTCGATCCTCAGATCTCACCCTTCTGAGTAGCTAGGATTACAGGTGTGAGCCACTGGTGGCTGGTTCCTTTTCTGTCTTTTCTTTTCTCTCTCTTTCCCTTTCTTTTCTGTCTGTATTCCGTATTGTCTTGGAACTTAGGACATCCTTTCACAGCATCCTGAATGGTAAGACTTTAAGAATACACAAACAGACCCAGTTCAAAAGTAATATCTATTTTAGTAACAATAATCCAGAGACAGGAACTCCATAGCATATAGAGATTGGTAAAGAGATTTAGATACTTGATTTTGGAGGCTGACGAGTCCCACAAGAGGCTGTATGCAAGCTGCTGACCCAGGAACTCTAGAGTTATGGCTCAGTACATGTCTGAAGCCTTGGAACCAGAGATGCCAGTGGTGTGACTTTCAGTCCAATGTGAAGGGGCCAAGAATCTGGGCACGACTAGACTGCAGTGAATCTGTACTCACAACTCAATTTAAAATACAATTCTAAGCTGGGCACTGGTGGCTCATACCTGTAATCCTAGCTACTCAGGAGGCTGACATCTGAGGATCATAGTTCTAAGCCAGCATGGGCAGGAAAGTCCATGAGACTCTTATCTCCAATAAACCAGTCAAAAAAGTTGGAAGTAGTGCTTTGGTTCAAGGGGTAAGAGTGCTAGCCTTGAGCAAAAGAAGCTCAGGGACAGCATCTAGGCACAGGATTCAAGCCCCAGGACTGGCAAAAAAAACCCCACAACAATTCTATCAAGGGAAGGGATGATATTGTTCAAAAAGAAATATACTCTTTCCCTGGCTTATGGAACTGTAACTCCTCTGTAAGTCACCTTTATAATGACAGTAAAAAATAAAAATAACAACAAAAAGGGCAATTCTAGATTTTTTCTTTTGGGGAAATTCCAGGGGTGATGAACTCCCACGGGTTTTGTTAAACTTGGAAATTCCTAGTTGTTCCTTTGTTTTTGAAGAACTATGAGTTCAAGCAGTATCTTCATTGGTATGTGTTTTCCTACTATCAGCATTGAGTCTAGCTTACAAGGTTTCATATGAACAATCTGCTGGTGTTCTAATAGAAGCTTTCTTTCACACAACAATGTTTCATCTTCTCTAACTTCTCTATTCTTATCTTCTCTTCCCTCCCCTCCTCTCTCAGTGCTAGTTTCAGGATTTGGACTCAAATCCTTGTGATTGCTCTGCTTGCTTGCTCAGCTGGTATTCTACAATGTGAGCCAGCCCTGCCACCAGGTTTTATGCAGATGATTTGTGAGTTGGGGTCTCAGATTTTTCTGCTCAGTTTAGTTTCAAAATATAATCCACAAATTCCCAGCTCGCAGTTAGCTAGCATTATAAGCACGGACTACCAGCAGCTGACTAAAGTGCTTTTCTCTTGCTTTCTTTGTGTGTGACATTTTAAAGTTTATGATACGTCTTCATACAGCTCTCTTTAGATTTATTTTTTAGTTGGAGTTTTATTATTCTTTAAGTAATTATGCAGGAGTTGGAACATGTCAGTCTATGCATCTTGATCAGTGTCACTCCTTTCATCATTCTTCCCCATCCCCTCAACTTACTTTGTTCCATTTTCACACACACACACACACACACACACACACACACACACACACTAATTATAACTATATTTGTGTACCCTTCCTCTCTCCATTTGTCTGCCTCACCTCCCCTTAAACTCCACCCCTTGAGAAAAAAACTTATTTCACTTCCCGGTATTCATTTTGTTAAATTGCAACCTAATTGTTCAAATCATTTTGTTAAATTGTAATCTAGTTGTTCAGAGCAGTTCAATCTCTGGAATCCTCCCAGGCATATATGATGCTTCAGTATATTTGTTCATGGTATGGCCTGTAGATTTGTTTATGTATGTTAATAATTTAAATCTAACTTCCACATATGAGAGAAAATATATGCCCTTTGTCTCTTGGAGACTTCAGTTTTGTCCAACTCTATCAATTTCACTTTTTTTTTTTTGGTCAGTCATGGGGCTTGAACTCTGGGCCTGGGCGCTGTCCCTGAGTTCTTCAGTTCAAAGCAAATGCTCTACCACTTGAGCCACAGCACCACTTCCAGATTTCTGGTGGTTGATTGGAGGTAAGAATCTCATAAACTTTTCTGCCTGGGCTGGCTTTAAACCACAATCCCCAGATTTCAGCCTCTTGAGTAACTAGGATTACAGGCATGAGCCACCAGTGCCCGGCTCTAGTTCCTTATAGTGACATAACATCATTCCTTATATATTCCATTATATGATAACACATAATATTTTCTTGATCTGCTTGATCAGCTATCCCCATAGTCTGGCTATGGTGAATAGAGCAGTAATAAACATGAATGTGTGAGTGTCATTATTGTATCCTCACATGTATTATCTTGCATAAATGCACGAGTGATAGTTCTGTTCTTTGAAGAATCCTATTGTGTCTGCATTAGATTATATTCCCACCAACAGGATAATGGAGTTCCTTTCATCTCTGGAATTTCAATTTGTATGCACATCTCTCACTTCAGATTGGGCAAGCTTTACACCTGTTAGCTTTCTAAATAGAATATCTGATAACTCACTTGTGTTACAATCTGGGACATCCAAACTAGATATCTGGTTCTCCTTAATGATATCTCATAAATCCCTTATGCTCTTTCTGGACACCTTGCAAGCTCCTCTTTCTGCATGGTTTCTGGTTTGTATGTAAAATATTTTACTAGGTTCTACTTAAGAGTTCCCCCCAGTGTCTGCTTATGATACTGCAGCTGCTCAGATGTTCTAATAGGAAGTAAGGGTGTGCCCTTTTCTGAACTCATGAGTTAATAGAAAATGTCCGAGATCCATTTCAAGCAGGATATGTAATAGTCCAGTAAAGAGTGTGTGAATAATCCCATGGTGCCATGCCAGGCACCATGATCTGCTGAGGGCTATCTCAGAAGCAATGGAAATAGAAAATGTGTAGGGAATGTGACTGAGGCAAGAAAAACAGAAATTCCTGAATAGCTGAAGGAAGAGAAGCCGTGACTCAAACTAAGAAGAAAAAAAGAAATTTAAAAGATATTAATAATTACCAACACATTCCATGTGACCTGCAGCTGAGAATAGGATGGTAATAGGATGTCCCTGATGATACACCAGGAAGTAATTACACGAACAATTAGGAGACCACTCACATCAGACATACAGGTCAAAGCCCAACTTCTACTAACAATCTTTTTCTTACCCTCTGTGAAGTACTTTTTTTAAAATTAACACATGCTATGAGGCTTCAACATTAGTCTATTACCTTCTCTGGCATAGCAAACTACTGGCTTCTTACTGATCAGTGTCACAAAGAGATTATATATTTGGGTTTTCATTATTTTTTAGATGGACATTGAGCCTTTTTCAATATCTCCTCAAGAGTCGGTGAATGCTAAGAAGGGACATCAAAAGACAAATGACTTGCAAAGCACTGTGGGACACCAAGCAGGGAAAGTAATGAGTTTGACTGCACAATAAAACCACATAAGCAAAGACTGTGTATCAACTGAGAATGAACAACCGGCTTAGCTCAGACTTCAGTGAAGTCAGAGGGTTGAGTGGGCTGAGAAAGCTGAGTTGGGCTTAGAAGACACCAACATGATGAACAGAGCTTGAGTCAGCCTTACTCATAAGGAAGAACAAGGGATTGAGAAGTTCAGCAAAAGGGCTGTTTAATACCCCTAATTCCTGGTCCTGAATAGGCTAGATTAATGAAAGAACGGTGAATTCCTATTGCCATACACTTTACTGCCTCCTTGATGGCATATTCTTTCCTCCACTCACCTCATGAGTTTACCATTACATTAAAAATAACTGTGCTACTGATGTAGCTCAGTGATATAGTATCTAAGAAGTCGGCTGGAGGCCCTGGATTTGCCCTGCTAAAACATGAAGTCTCATCCTTCTACTATTTTTAGATTTTGATTTGATGTGCTCTTGTTCTATATTCCCAAATCTACACAGCTTATTAATTTTCAGACTTTTCTTTCTTAATATTAAAAAGTATAAACTCCAGTCGTACTTTCACTTAAACTGCAACTTATCAGCCTGATGATGCAATATTTTTTTTCATACTCAATTGCTGTTGTAAGGTGAATCATCCCAGAAGCCACATTTTGAAATACAGAATATTGGAGTCTTTACTATCCAGTTAACAACTGCAAGGCCTGCAGCACACAAATGCAGCTACGAAACAGGCTAAAGAGGAGTTTTCCTACTGAATGCAAAACCACCTGATAAAACACAGGAAAAGTTATTTATGAAGAAATCCTCGGTACATGTTTGGACACATTAAAATGAATTCTTTGTAAACAACAAATATATGCAACAACAACAATAAATACAATTAAGGACTATAGTTCCTTGAAGTTCTGGTTCTTTTAACAGTTCTTCCCTATTGTAGTTGGGTTCTTTTAACAGCTCTCCCCTATTGTAGCTGGGAGAGGACTTTGGGCTTGTACAAATGTATCCACCTGCATCATCCACCTAACCTGCACTTCCACCCCAGGCCACAGAGGGCACACACGTGCAGCTCGTGTTCACTCTAGAGGAGATGCTAGAAAGTCCCCGTGGGCCTGCGCTGCACCGCTTCCCACCATTTTGGTCCTGAGGTGTGCCACCATCCCGGCATTTTGTAAATAAGGCAAGCCACTGCCCCACCATTTTATGAGGTGCACCGCTACCCGCCACTTTTGAGCTGAGGAGTGCAGCTACCCTGCCATTTTCGACATGATGCAGGAAGCTAGGCTCCATTTTGGAAGAGAGGTGCACTGCTATTCGGCCATTTAGGGAGTGAGACATGCACATACCTTGCCATTTTGGAAATGAGGCGGGGCGCTGCTGCCCCACCATTTTGGAAATGGGGCGTGCCGCTCTCCTCCATTTTGGAAGTGAGGTGTGTTGCTACCCTCCATTTTGCCAGTGAGGCTGGCGGTGACCACAGCGTTTTTGAAGTGCTCGCAGTCTCCCAACTTCAGGTGTGTATTTCAGCAGTGAGAAGGTTTGGGGAGGCATTTCTTCATTTCTGTTCCCTGCTCACCCAGCTCTCAAGTGTGTGTCTCAAGTATCTCTCTGCTTGTGGTGGGGGAGTCCTACTATTTGGGGACTTTGGGGCTGATCGGGTGGCGATATCGGAATGTTCAGTTCTTGCTTGCTGGTCTGCTATCAAGGGGATTCCAGGGGGTCAACCATCTTGCCAGCAGCAGAGCCATACTTCACCTCACTTGTCGGCACTAAATGGCATCTTCCTTGAACACCTCATTTTCTCTGCACTGCTAATTGTGAATTTTGGCCATGCCTCTTTGGTAAAATAGTGTGGCAAAGAGCAGTTTTCTACAGGGGTTGTCGCTTTGGTTTGCACTCATACGGGTCTTCTATCCAAACCAAGCATGCAGCAATGGAGTCTTCAGTGTGTGCTTTATCCTAGAAAACCATTTCAGTTGAGTGTACTGAAGCTTGGGTTTGGCAGGTGGCTTAACTTGGGACTTGGTCTCCGATGTGAGGTGTGTACTTCCCCGCATTTGGCTTGGCTCTAATCACTAGAGAGCTCTTCCTTGGACATTGTCCAACATTTCTGTGTTGGAGTTCCGTGACTATGCGTAAATATCGGTGCGGCAACATGGAATATTCTTAACCACTGACTCCAAAGCCAGTGCTGCCTAGTCAGTGTTACTCTCACGGGATTTATGCTTGTATTTTTTTTGCCAACTAAATGAAACTGAAGAAAATTTTGATGCTTTTCAGTTTATTTGGAGATTGGAGCTTCGAACTCAGATTCTGGACATTGCTAGTCATTTGCTGTGTCACTTAGCCAACTCCAGGACCCACATTATCTGATTTGCTTTAGTTATTTTGCAGAGTAGGTCTTCCTTTTTTGTTGGACCTAGCTTAGGGCCAAGATAACCCTACCTGTGCCATTCATATGTCTGATATGAGCACGAGAGCTGGTATTGGTTGAGATGCACTGGAGCTTTTATGGCCCACAGAGGATTTGTCTGATCTATGGCTCCTCTGTACTTACTAATACAGGCCATAGTCACTGTGCAAGTCCAATTTTTAGGTAATTTGCACAAATTTTCCTGATATTTTCTTATAAAAATTAAATGTGATGCTCTAGGTCTGTTTTTCAAATAACTTGCACAAATTTTGTTGATATTTGTGTTATAAAAATTAGACAAGTTGCTCATGGCTTACAAATATACTTTGAGGCCCTCAAGAGACAGAGACAGGATTTCCACTGTACACTACCTTAAGCAAAAATGACAAGAATCCACCTGAATAAATTGGAGGATATGTAGATAGACTTATAAGCACTGAGTGTGGAAACCTGAACTAAAGTGTAATATTAGCTCTCAAAAATAACTAAAGGGAGAAAAAGTACTGGGGATTTGGCTCAAGTGACTCAGTGCTGCACAGTAAATAGGAGGTGAATTTAGACACCATTACTATAAAAATGTGTTTTCAGCTGGGCGCTGGTGACTCATGCCTGTAATCCTAGCTACTCAGGAGGCTGAGATCTGAGTATCACGGTTCAAAGCCAGCCCGAGCAGGAAAGTCCGTGAAACTCCTATCTTACCAATAAACCACTAGAAAACTGGAAGTGGTGCTGTAGCTCAAGTGGTAGAGCGCTCGCCTTGAGCTAAAGAGCTGAGGGACAGCACTCAGGCCTAGAGTTCAAACCCCACGACTGACAAAAACAAAAACAAAAAAAAAGTGTTTTCATCTCCACATGTATTCTGGAGAAAATTTGGAGGACTTCGTGCAGTTTCCTGTTATGTTTCCATACTGCCTTTTGACAGCCTTTTAGTTTGAAAGAATCTCTGTTTAACAAATGGTATTTGGTCATTGGAGTTTTTATTCTCTTTTTAAAAAGTTGTCTACCTTAAAGCCACAGACTATCTCAAGTATTCTAGTTTTCCATAAAGTGTTCATGTGTCATTTTTCCTAGTGCCTATGCAGAGGATGAGGAAAAGGACTACCCTTCTCATGAGTTTTGGTTTGAAGGTCACAGATCTAGCTTTTTTATACTCCTGTATTTGTTTCCAGAATGTCTGTTCTGTTACATCATTGTATTTGCCTATCCTGACTCCAGTGAAATATCATTGACATTCTTTTTTCTTTTATACTGTATCCCATATATGCTGGTAAAAATTCTGTGTTAATTATTTTGATATGTTTCCTAAGCCCTTTGATTTCTGTCATCATGTGAGGTTGCCAGTGTTCAAATTTCACATGGTAGGATTGTTAGCTTGATTTCTAAAATCATTCTTGGGTATGTGTGGGGTTGATCGTAGTGATTTTTTCCCCTCTTTTCATAGTGAGTTGTGCTGACTCTTTACACCTATACTAACAATATTCTTCCTTATTTTCCATAATGGGATCAGTTTTTCTGAATGCTTATTTATATATTTTATGCATGGCTGTAGCACAAGTTCTTATTCCATTTACTGCTAGGCTCTCAATATTTGGGGCTCATTTTCAGTGATCATGTAACTTTCATTTTTTAATGATTTGTTATTAATACAGACATGCAGGTGATGCCATAGAATTTCAATAAATTTGTCTGTTGACTGAACACGGGTAGCTCAGGCTTACAATCCTATGTACTCAAGAGTTTTTGAGGTTTGAAGGAACATAGTTAAAAGCCATTTCTAACAGAATAGTGTATCTTCTCCAAGATAGCCAGCTAAAATTTGGCCTGGAAGAATAGCTCAAGTAGTAGAGCATCAGAGCAGCATATAAAGTGAGCCAGATCAAGTTCCATCTCCAGTACCTACAAAAAAATCACAAGAAGTCTTTATACTATTTTGTATAAACCTGAGTCAGTTTCTTATTATTCTAGTTTGTGAACATTTTATGCATGAATAGGAGTTGAAAGGCAACCCATCTTTTAAAAGGTTGATATTATTTTCTCTTTTTTTTATACATAGGTTAACGGTGAATTAACTATTTTTTAGCTAGCAGGCCATCTCTTGAACCACAGCTCCACTTACAGCTTTTTTGGTGGTTAATTCGAAATGAGTCTCTTGGACTTTTTTCCTACTCAGGATGACTTCTGTGATCCTCAAATTTCAGCTTCCTGATTAGTTGGAATTACAGCTGTAAGCCACTGGTGTCTAGGTGTTCTGTGTGTTTTGAGGGCTTCTTAGTGAAAAATTTCGGGAAAGGGAAGTTTTTATTATTTTGGCTAAATTTTTTATCAGGTAAAATAATATTGAGATTTTTCCTTCCAGTTTTCCTAAGTTTTATTCTTCTACAAGCATATCCTTTTTATGTCAGGTTTAAATCTCACATGTCTTTTTCCTCTTTTTAAAATTTCTTTTAGATGAGTTTGTTTTCATTTTCATTCTGTTAGTCTATCTATAGAACTTGTGTTTGAAATCAGGGCTCTGTACTATATTGGATTGCTTGTTAGGCTGGCAGTGTATCACCTGAGCCATGCCTCCAGCCTGGCTTGTGCTGGTGATTTCGGAGATGAAATCTGGACTCTTGTTCTATAAATACCTTTGAACATCAGTCTTCTGGATTTTGCTTAGTGAGTAGTTACTACTAATAGGCATGAGCTATTGTTACTTGGCACACTTTGTTCTTAATATTGTTTTCACCTCATTAGTTTTCCCTCATATTAACAGCAACTGTTTGGAAGTAGAGAGCTGTGGCTCAAGTGGTAGAGTGCCAGCCGTGAATGGAAAGTCTAAGGAACAGTGTTCAGGTACTGAGTTCAAGCCCCAGTACTAGTGTGCATGCATGTGCTCACAAGCAACACAGAGCAAGTGGACTGCTGATGTAGTTTGATGACAAAATGCCTAATTTTCATGCTGGAGTCCCAGGATTTTTATCCCAGGCATGGGGGGAAAAAAACGAAGCTAATTCTTCACATTGATTGGATTTGGGTTTGATGTACTCTTTTGTTGCATTCCTAAGGGTCCACAGCACACTTTTTTTTCAGAATCCCCTCTAATTTCTATATTAACACATAATGCAAACTTAGTGATGTAATACCCTTCCTATATTCACTTATAATTTGTTTTAATTCTTTAATCTTATTTTTAGATCAGGTCTCCTTATGTTGTACCAGCAGGCCTCTAGGTCCTGGGCTGAAAAAAATCTTTCTGCCTGAGCCTCTGTAGCACCTAAAAACTGAGGTGTAAGCTGGGCATTGGTGGCTTATGCCTATAATCCTAGCTATTCAGACTGAGTTCTGAGGATCAAGGTTCAAAGCCAGCTCTGGCAGGAAAGTCCGTGAGACCCTTATCTCCAATAAACCACCAGAAAAACAGAAATGGCACTGTGGCTCAAGTGGTAGTGTGCTTGCCTTGAACTGAAGAGCTGAGGGACAGTGCCTAGGCCCCGAATTCAAGCCCCGCAACTGACAAAAAAAAAAAAAAGAACATAGGTGTGCCACTGCACCTGGCTCTCAGTTAAATAGATCGGAAAGTAGGGTTTGATTTCAGAATGCTTTCTTTTTAGTAGTAATCATGCTCATTTGATTGCATCCCACATAGAAAACATGGTCTCTGCAAAAAATATTCCCATGGTGAAGATAGTGACCAAAATTTTGTATTTAAGATTTATTTGCATTTGGGGCTGGGAAGGTGGCTCAGTGGTAGAGCTCTTGCCTTGCATGTATGAGGCCCTGGGTTTGATTCCTCAACATCACACAAGCAAAAAGAAAAAAGGCGGAAATGATGCTGTGGCTCAAGTGGTAGAGCGCTAGCCTTAGAGCTGAAGAGCTGAGGGACAATGCCCAGGCCCAGAGTTCAGGCCCCACGACCGGACCCAAAAAAACAAAAAAGATTTATTTGCATTTATATTTCAGTTGCTTGCCATACATTTCTATTAAAGACCATAATGCATGCATCTTCTTTCCTTTCAGTAATAAACACATGATAATCTGTTTATCATGTGTTTATTATGACTTTACAGAGGTATGTAGCTCTCACATCATTTCCCTTTTACATCTCTAATTCCAACCCTTTTATTTTTATTGTCCTTTTAATACTGAATTCTGCATATATGAGAAAATATTCCATATTTGATTTCCTAACATGGCTCATTTCAGTTAAGCTGATGATGAACAGTTACATTCATTTCCAACCAACGACCTCACTTTCTTTATGGTGGAATAAAAATCACTTCTGTATTATTTCCCACAATTTTTAAACCATTCATCTGCTTTCCTCTCATTGGAGTTAAGAACTTTTAGAGGAGTCATCGTATCTTGCTCTGCCATACATTATGTGTTTCCATGATATTTTGGCTGCTCAGAAATGGAGTCACGCAGAGAAAAACTCCGTATGAACCCTCTTGCACTGGAAGCTTTCACTCAGTACATTTTATTAGTGGCTAAATTTTATCACAGAATGTTTCCATTGTTGTTTTCCAGGACATAATGGCTGACGATGCAGGCGAGAATTCTAAAAAGCCTGAGAGTCAAATGAAGCCAGTTAAAGAACTCATGGGTCCTCCTCCACCACCGCCACCTAAGAAGAAATACAAAAAGTCCCTGGCAGCCAAGAAGAAATCAGCAGGAGATGGAGCATCTCCTGAAACCTCAAGCAAGGGAAAGGACGAAGGTAATCATGTGTTTGATGGGTGGGAAAGAACCTGCATGTGTCTGCGAAAGGAACCTCCTTTGAAATGATGCAAGCATTGTGCGTTGCTGCAAGCATAAAGATCTTAATGCAGATGAAAGAGGTAGGCTGCTCATATTTCACCTTTTGCTCATACTTCACCTTCCCCTATCATCACCTCTTTCGCCTGGTGTAAAGCAAGGGATCCTGCCTGCTCCTTCACAAAAAATTTTATTGTAGACTAGGCCCTCTTGGTATAAGGTGGCCTTGCTATTCATTTCTCAGCAATATACAGCCCAGTTATGTATTCCTTCTTTTATGCCAACTGTCTAGGACTTCTATTCTCTTCCTTTCCTTATTGGTAAATGCCTACTGTGGTCTGTCATACTTTGCCCTTTCTGCTCCCTGTAGTGTAATTGTAATGATTTACAAATCACACATTTTGTACTTTCTAGCCCACTCTGACATGATGTATCACCAGTTAACTCCAACAATTCCTTTCTGATTACTCTGGTTTCTATTCCTGTTCCTGTCCATGTATATTGCTTTAGTTTGCCACCACAGTGATTACATAAGTAGGCAAATGGATCATACCACATCAAGCCTTGCTAAAGAATATCCTCCAGGCTCTGAAGCATTCAGAAGACTATCAGAATTGTCACAGTGGTCCATAGGCTGAACACTTCTTGGACACATCATGCTCTCTATGCTGAATCATAGTGGCCTCATTTTCCTTCTCCTTGCCCTTGCACTTTATTCTCTGCTCCCTAGTTCTTGTCACCGTGACTTCTGTTTACATGCTCACCACATCCTGTCACTCTCTACATGTGCTAATCAGCTTTGTCAAGGTGACTTCCCAGAAGAATCACCGCTTTGCAGCTCTGGACCTTCCTTCTACTGCTCCCTTTCACATCCCTGCTTTACAGTTCATCATCATCGAGTCTAGTTGTGAGTATGCTATTGTTCACTGTACATTCACTGCATGACCTACCCCATATAACAGTGTAAGCTGCATAATAACAGCATAGATCCTGTCTTTCTTGCTCGCTGCTGCTCTCTAGCTTATGACCTGGTGCCTGGTAAATCAGAATATGTGTAAATAACTTCCTGGTTTCAGACTTAACACCCCAATTTGACATCAAACAGATTCATGAACAGAATTATCTACACTATGAAATTTTTTGTAGGGTAAATATCGGGCACCTGAATATCATGTGAGATTTGCATTTTTCTTCATGTAAATTTTATGAAGTCCTCATTTAATCATGGACGTTAGGGGTCTGTGGTGGCCTGCTTCTTAGTTATCTTGTTCACCCAAATTTCTGCATATATTCATGGAGTGAGAGGGCAGCAGGAGGATTTATTGAATCTATGCTGAAATCAACTAGGGATGCCTGTATTTTCTCATTTGCAAACATCTTGTTCTGAAATAAATTAGCATGTAGGAGCACCCAAATGTGTATATGGAATTAAGAGACCTCATCATTCCACAGTTCAGCCTGTCAGTTTGGTTTTCATGTGGCACTTTCAGCCAAGTTGCCCATGAACAGACAGTAGAAAAAAGTCAGGGCCTGTCTGTAGGCTCCTTGTCATAATCTAGGCCCCTAGATTTTGTAGCTCTTCTGAAGACTTCTCTGGTATCAGTGTGACTAAACTACTTCTCAAACACAGTAGTAGCGCACTTTGGGGAAGAGATACTGACTAGCACCCTCTTCATAGGTGACCAAAAAGCTGTGGCACCAGATGCGCTGCCAGGAGGATCTGAAGACCCCAATGCTAGCATAAGACGTGAGATCAAGAAGGAAATTCAAAAGTGGGCCCGAGGTAAGTAAGAGTAGAAAAGCTTGACACTGCCTCAGAAGAAGTAGTTATTGCCAGATTGCATTTTTCACATACATTACAATGGTAGTCGTCTTTGTGACTAAGTGTCCCAGCATACACTTTTCTTGTTTACTTTCTTACCTTACTTGATTATTGTTCACCATATTTTATTGTTAGATAAGGACATGTACCTCACTTTAATATTTAAACACAAACGCATGCACACACACACACCTAGGCATGCACTCATGCATACACACAGATATACTAAATGGAAACATGCACTCAAACAGGTAAGCACACACAGACATACTTACAAATACTATGGAACATTCTGTTATGTATCATTACAGATATATGTATTTGCCAATGTTGACTTGGGAAATACCAAAATATTTTTGATTTTCAGGATATGAACGGATCTTCCAGTTGCTTGAGCAAATAGAAGGACCTCTGGAAGTGAAGAAAGAAATTGTTGAATATGCTATCAAGAAAGCAATAAGGTGAGTGACAATAAAAGCTTTCCATCTTCTTTTGCAACTGGGCCCAAGCAGGGCCAGAAATAAGGGTTATAATTGATCCTGACCTTCACTCATGGTAAAGGCTGACTCAAATGATGTTTATATTGGTATCTTCTGAGCCTGATTGAGTTTCCCAAGCCTACTCAGCCCTCTGGCCTACCTAAAGTCTGAGCTGAACCACACATTGACAGTCTTTATCCTTGCTTATTCCTTACTTTCACATAGGTGATGGTCTTCCAAGTCCATGTTCCTCAGTACTTCCCAAACATTAGTTCTGTGGACATCTATTTCATGACCCTTCTCTTTAATTTTCAGATTCAACTGCCGAGACTTAGTTAAGAACCTTGAGAAGACACTGAAAAGATTCGACAGCCGTCGTGTCAGATAATGCAACTTTAAGCAAATAATTCTCTTACAAACATTTATCAATAGAATGCCAGAACTAGTTTGCTGTGTACCAGGCTAACGCAAAAACCTCTGAACATGTTACCAGAGAATAAAGAGGGGGAGTATTTGAATGTTACAAGTTTCTATCAATAAAGGTTTCTGGCCCTATTTGATTTGAAAGTATAGTGTATTGTAGTATGTTTGTTTCCTCACATATATCATGGTGTTATTTTCTCACTAGAAAAATCCTATTACCTTTCTGGTCTGTGCAACAGGTGGGAAGAGTCATTTTTACTCTTGCCCCGTTTCTTTATTTTAACTTTGTGATTTCTTCAGACAAGCTCTCCCTGTGTATCCTCAGTGACCTAGAAATCACTGTGTAGCCCCACCAAGCCTAGAATTCCTGATGCCCTTGCCCCCCAGGCTCTTTTGTGCTTGAATGAAAGGTGTATGTGACCACAGCTGGCTTCCCTATCTCTTTGTGTTCCTTTTGTCCCAAGAAAGCTCTCAGCAGGTCATAATGTCTGGCATGTCATCATAGGATTATTTACATTTTACTGAAGGTTCTAGGCCATTAAAAGTCCTACCTCAGAGCCAGGTGCCAGTAGCTCACGCCTGTAATCCTAGCTACTCAGGAGGCTGAGATCTGAGGATCTCAGTTCAAAGCCAGCCTGAGCAGGAAAGTCTGTGAGACTCTTCTTATCTCCAATAAACCACTAGAAAACTAGAAGTGGCATTGTGGCTCAAGCGGTGGAGCACTCACTTTGAGCTAAAGAGCGCAAGGACAGCGCCCAAGCCCAGAGTTCAAGCCCCATGACTGACAAAAAAAAAGTCCTACCTCAATTGCCTTGCTGATACTTAAAAAAATGATTCAGGTAATAAGTACACTTCCTTTTGAATAGTGTCATCCCCTCCTTCATTCTCTGCCAGTTTTTCCCTTCCCAGCTTCCCCCCTCCCCCCGCCAAAGTTGTATAGTTCATTTCTGACAGTGTCTAGTGTGAAATTTTCCACTTAACTCACAAAACTCAGGTGTTCAGGGAAGGGCTCAAGACATTGCAAACATGATGCTCTTCTGCTATATCCCAATTTCCTCTGAAAGCCAGCAGTCATCATTGAAGATGCTGTAGTAACTTATTTTGCCTGTGACTGCCTAAAAGTAACCCAAAGTGCCCAGTTGAGGTTGCAAAGTTGAGTGGGATTCCATAAGTTTGTTGCATGAATTGTTCCTTCTGTAGAGCCCAGGCTGTCCTGGTAGTTGCTACATTGCCTATGATTCACGTGAATTCAAATCTTCCTGCCTGTCTCTGAATGCTCAGTTTGGGGGTATACCCAATACATCTTGTTCCAAACAAACACAGGGTTTTCTTATGTGTTTGTGTAATAGTGCTTGACTTCAGCATTGGGATTTAGAGGTAAATAGGCAATATGCTACCCCTTGAAGCATGGCGTGCCTAAAGCTCTCTTCATTGTTGATTTTTTTTTTTTTTGGTCCGGTCATGGGGCCTGAACTCTGGGCCTGGGCGCTGTCCCTCAGCTCTTCAGCTCAAGGCTAGCGCTCTACCACTTGAGCCACAATGCCACTTCTGGCTTTTTTCTTTTTGCTTATGTGGTGCTGAGAAATCGAACCCAGGGCCTCAGGCATGCAAGGCAAGCACTCTACCACTGAGCCACCTTCCCAGCCCTCATTGTTGATTTTTCTGGGTAAAGTTTGCTTAAATTCCTTGGTCCACCTTGGCTGTAATCCTACTTGTGTTTCCCTGGGTTGTGGATGACGTGTGCATGCCATGCCTGTCTTGTCCAACCATTAATTGAGATAAAGTCTCATGAAATTGTTTTAGCCTACACTGGCCTTAAATTGCAGTGCTCAGTGGAGTAATGATAAATTCCAAGCTTAAAATTTTCTCTGTTGAAAAGAGCCATAAACTTGCAGCCAAAAGATGTTTTCATAAAAAATGAAGTTTTGCTACATGATGTGAAAGAATAATGAGAGAAAATTACATTTTTGAGGGTAGGAAGCTAGCTATTTATGACTTTTTAAAAAAAAATCTGAGACTAATACTAAAACTTGGTATCTGATGTTTTCATTCATAGGTTGATGCTCTTACCACCTGAGCCATACCTCCAAACCCTGAAGCAGTTTCTTAAAGTGGATCCTACAGCCTTGCTACCTTGTGGATTATTTCAATCCAGCCCTGAAAGTTCCTGTCAAGAAGCCAGAACTCACTGACGTTCTGGCACAAGAGATAGAACACTTCTTTAGCCAGCATATAGCCTTGAAGTCAGACATTAGTAATAACAAAGCTAGAACTATTACTGACGTTTGAAATAATCATGCCACTCTGAGCATGGTGAGAAGTATGGCAAGATTGGTGACACACTGTTAGCATGACTCTTGTTATACATTATTTTCTGGAAGAAAGTACCATGTTTAGAAATGATGCAATGTAGGATACTATGATGGCGGACATGACCCTTCCTAAGACTGCAAATGATTCTCCAGTGGGTGGCAATGAAAATTCAGATCCACAGTAAATGTCTTAAGTGCAAACAAAATTGCCTTTTCCCTGATGGAAGCAGATCAAAATAAAATACCTGCCACCTGGAAGCTGACTAAGCATTCTGGTATATGGTACCATATTAAGAAGACAACAGCCATAATGTCAATATTTATGACAGATTGGAGAGATGGAAGTGACTTTGACAGAATCAGTCTTGGTGATTGGAAGTTCATTTTCTGGGCCTATGTTTACTGCCTTCTCTGACACTGAGAATTGATGTTCCTATTTTGTAGGAGATGAGATGGTACCCCTAAGGAGGTATGGGATTCCTAGGATAGTAATCTATGATCAGATGGGATGGAAATGAAGATCTTAGTCTTACAATTTTAAGAAGGAAACCTGCCACTCTAGTGATCTGGAAAGTATTATATTTTTTTCTTTTATTTCCTTTTTGTTCCATTTCTTTTTCTCTTATTTCCTTTCTTATTTTCATTTCTTTTTTTCTTTCTTCCTTTGCCTTGCTTTTCTTTTTTCATTTATATTTCAGGCTGCCCAGGACCACACAGTCTCTCGTCTCAGCCTCCTGACTACTGCGATTGTAGTTATGGACCATATATATTCCAAAACAGTTTCTTTTTGATTCATTAATAGTTGTTTGGTCATAGGAACTACACAACATGTAGAGAGTGAGAAAGATTTATTTAGAGAATTAGCACACTGGATTGAGGAAGCTAAGGAGTCCCACAACAGGTCATATACAAGGTACAGACCCAAGAAGCCAGGTAGCATGGCTCAACTTATGTCTGAAACTTTAGAACTATGGAAGACAAAAGTAGTTCTCAGTTCACAGGGGTCTGGGTGGTGTGTTGGGTTGCACTAGTGTGAGTCTAAACCCGTATTTCAACTTTATGAACTTTTGAGAATGTTTTGTAGGGAAATTTCAGTGGTGAACTCTCAGGCTTTATCTGAGAAATTCATAGATCCTTCTTTGAGGTGACAACAATTGTGCTTGATTGTGTATTCTCAATGGGTAGTTTTTCTTTTCTTTTTTCCATCATGGGGCTTGAACTCTGGGCCTGGGAGCTGTCCTTCAGCTCTTCAGCTCAAGGCAAGTGCTCTACCACTTGAGCTACAGTACCACCTCCGGTTTTCTGGTGGTTTATTGGAGATAGGAGTCTCACAGTCTTTCCTGCCCGGGCTGGCTTTAGAACCGAGATCCTCAGATCTCAGCCTCCTGAGTAGCTAGGATTACAGGCGTGAGCCACCAATGCCTGACTGGTTTTTCTTTTCTTACTATCACAAAGTTGGTTATGGAAAAATCTGTTATTCTAATAGAAACAGAAACTTCCTTGAACACAATAAGGACCTCCCCGCTGTCTCTGTCTCTGTCTCTCTCACACACTCACACATGTACAATCACAGCTGACTTTGATGATTCCTCAGCAGGATCATATGGTTTCACATGGGTTGATCTTCTCCCAATTTCTCATCCTCAGCCTGGGGAGCTAGAAACAGGTTCCAAACTGTCACAAAATGATGAATACTTTCAATCTGCCATCCTTCCTCACAGCTCTTTTCCTTGCTTTCTTTGTGTGTGACTTTTGAATGATTATGTTATATGGTAATGCAGACATCTTTAGATTTTCCTGTTTCCAGTGTCATTCTGTAGTTTTATTTATACGAGCAGTGAAGGGCATTTTCTAGAATACCAGCTTTAATCCTTTTTAAACACATTACTATAAGAAGCCAAATTGTAATGATACAGCAAAATGAGGCCACTGGCATTAACACAGACAGCAAAGGCCTACATCCAGGTGGTGCTGACATCAGAGAAATTCCCAAAACCTTCCTTGCCTGAGTGGTTGCCACTGACTAAGGCTCAAGTAGCCTGTATTCACAGGGGGTATATTGGTATTGCTGCATGTCATACTCAGGACCTCCTGCAACAACCAATGTGGAACAAGGCAGCCCACAATTGCAGTGATGCGATTCCTGAGATAACTAGCAGACTGTTCTCCATATTATAGCATTATTTGATTGTAAATTTGAGAAATGTATCATATTGTTCTGTAAGTTTTGTTTTCAGGATTTATATTCTTCTTGAACTTTCTCTTCATATTCTTTCAACCAATGTTAAGAAATCATCCCAATTGGCCGTAGAGTAAATAAGGGCTGGGTTTTTGTTTTGTTTTGTTTTGTTTTTCTTTCCTGGTCCTACAGTGAATTTGGTCTAGGCAGTGTCACTGAGCTCTTTTGCTCAAGGGTAGCACTCTACTACTTGAACCATTGTGCCATTTCCAGTTTTCTGGTGGTTAACTGGAGATGAGTATCATGGACTTTTCTGCTGGGTCTGGCTTCCAACCGTGCTCCTCATATCTCAGCATCCTGACATAGCTAGGATTACAGGCGGTGAGCTACCAATGCCGGGCTGGACTGTTCTTTTCTAATAGTGAAGATTCTGCAGATGAAGTTCCTGGCGAAGCTGGCCCACTGGGGGGAAAGGTATGTGACTGAATGAGAACGAAAATCTGGATCTGTCTGCTGGAACCTAGTTTCTAAATGTCTTGTCTTCTGCATACATTTCTACTGCTGTTTCCTAAAGAATTTGTTCGGTATTAAGACCAGGCAGGAGACATCACTAAAGGGGGTTCCATACTGTGGTACTTCCCTGGCCAGGTGGCTGAGAAGTAGGCAGTGGTAGCCTTGGTTGAGCACTAGGGGGCGCCAAGACGCTGGGCTTAGCAGCGGGTGGAAATCCAGAGTCCCTTGGAAAGTAGCTCCACACGCTAAGGCGGGGAGGTGGGAGGGGGAAGTAGGGACCTTAGGCGTTTGGCTGGAGTTGGGTCACGGAGGGAAGGGATGTAAGAGGGGTGACTCACTGACCACCTAACCAACGGGTGCAGCCGGTAGTTGTCAGGGCGCCTGCCCAGAATCTGGCTGCTCTGCTGCAGCTGTCACCATCTCCGTTTGCCTACTCAGCCTCCACCTTTCACAGCAGGGGCAATGACTAGGGCCCGTAGGGCAAAGGCCGGAGAGGCGGTGGCCGCTCGCTGGCTGCGCACGGCGGGGCCTTCCCGCCTTCTCAGTCGCCGGTTCCCCTGAGAAAGGTTCTGACTTCGGTCTAGGTTGAGATGCCCTCTAGCGGAAATCGACTCCCTTTGGAAGTCGATCCAAGGCTGGACCACAACTTCTAAAGGTGCCAGAGATCTAAACGTGCAAATTTCCAAAGGTGCCTCAGAAGCTTGCATGCGGCGGCAGATGTGGAGGGCTGGCAAGATGGCTGTACGGGCGAGAGCTCCAACCTAGATTTGCTTTTTCAGCTAAGAACTGACCCATAAGTTTCCAGCGCAGTCCTCTGATGGGTGCATCGCTGAGGGCCCCCCTCAGTCCCTCCTTCCCCGCTCGCCCCCTCCAGACCAGGTCCAGCCTGTGAGTCCGCAGGAGCCAGATGAGACTGGAGAAGGGACCAGACCTGGTGCTGGGCACAACAGGCCACGGAAAATACCTGCACTCTCTCTCTCTCTCTCTCTCTCTCTCTCTCTCACTCACTCTCTCTCGCACTCTCTCTCGCACTCTCGCTCTCTCTCTTCTTTCTCTCTCTACTTCCCTCCCTCTCCCTCCTTAGCTTTCCCTCTCCCTCTCCCTCCCTCCTTCTTCCTCTCTCCCTCTCTCAAACTTTTAACATTAGAACTTTTCTCCAGGGGAAACATACTTCAAGGCTTGACTTTTGCACAGATATTGAGTAAAGTACAGATTTGTCTTGTGTCTCTTCGTAGAAAGGTAAATCAAAGCTTCTAGTACTCTTATTTTAATTCTACATACTATGTGTTCAACTAGACTGTCATTGAAATTATTGGCTCAATGATTCAGCATTATAAAAACCAATAGATCTCTGTTACATAATAAAATATCAGTTCATTGGTCATCACAATTGTTTCAAGTGCACCTTACTAACAAAAGTATTAGTTAATCCAGTGTAAAATTTTATACTTTCTCACACTTAACTGTGAATTTTGTTCTGTATCTTAAGCAAAATTATAATAATGTTCTCAAGCTATCAACAACATATATGTACGTTTGTGAACTATGAATTTTCTAATTAAATTTTACATGCTAAACATGATTTTTATATGATACTGTTTCTTTTTTCTTTTATTTTTTTGGGTCCGGTTCTGGGGCCTGAACTGTGGGCCTGGGCGCTGTCCCTCAGCTCTTCAGCTCAAAGCTAGAGCTCTACCACTTGAGCCACAGCACCACTTCCGGCTTTTTTCTTTTTGCTTATGTGGTGCTGAGGAATCAAACCCAGGGCCTCATGCATGCAAGGCAAGCCACCTTCCCAGCCCCTATGATACTGTTTTAACTATCAAATGTCAGTATTTTACTACAATTTTATTATAAAATGTATATTACCACTGAGTGAACTTTGACTTTAAAAAGCAAATTTGCTTTAGTTGTACATTATTTGTTGCGAATACAGACTTGTCTAAAGGCAAAAAAAATTTTTTTTAAGTGTATTCGCCAGGCGCTGGTGGCTCATGCCTGTAATCCTAGCTACTTGAATGAGATCTGAGCATCGTGGTTCAAAAGCAGCCGGAGCAGGAAAGTTCAATTAACCACCAGAAAACCAGAAATGGTGCTGTGGCTCAAGTGGTAGAACACTCACCATGAGTTGAAGAACTGAGGGACAGAGCCACAGTTCAAGCCCAGGACCGACAAAAAAAAAAGTGACCCATACTTCCATGTAAAATTTTTTTTTGTGTGTGTGTGTCCGGTCGTGGGACCTCTGGGCCTGGGCGCTGTCCCTCAGCTCTTCAGCTCAAGGCTAGCTCTCTACCACTTGAGCCACAGCGCCACTTCTGGCTTTTTTCTTTTTGCTTATGTGGTGCTGAGGAATCGAACCCAGGGCCTCGAGCATGCAAGGCAAGCGCTCTACCACTGAGCCACCTTCCCAGCCCCATGTAAAAAATTTTTATTGATACTATATGAACACAAAATTTCTAGAAAACTACAAAATGCCTACCACTTTATCAAGAAGGCATCCAAATGTGTCATTTTGCAAAGACATGAAAGCATTTTTGGAAGCTCACACAAAAATAGCATTTTCAGAGTGATGAAATAATTACACTGTCATGGATATTTAAGTTATCACATGTATGTACCATGAAAGCTAGAATATATTTGTTTTTACAAAGTACTTTGTAAAAAAAATTCTCAGCACACAAACTCTATAATTTTCATATGACTAAGATAAATTCACTTTAAATTCACCTCTTAGAACTTTGCTTGATGATCCAGAGGCTTGAACTCAGAGCTTGGGCACTGTCCCTGACCTTTTCTGCTCAAGGCTAGAGATCCACCACTTTGAGCCACAGATCCACTTCCAATTTTCTGGTGGTTATTTGGAGATAGCAGTTGCACAGATTTTACTGCCCAGGCTGGCTTCAAACCAGGATCCTCAGATCTCAGCCTCTTGAATAGCTAGGATTATAGGTGTGAGCCATCGGTGCTCGGCTCTAGATTTTCTTTTTAATTGGAATTCTTTGTGGTTTAATTTGCATGCACAGCTATAAGCGCTCTTATAGCTGTGCATACAAATTAAAGCACATAGCATACACAGTAATTACATCTGTCATGTTACTCTCTTTAAAAAATAATAATCTGAGATATCCATATTGGATATCTTGTCCTCCTTGATGGTATCTCATAAATCCCTTAGTCTTTCTTCATACCTCTTTTTCTGCCTCTTCTTTATTTCAAGCCTTGACTGCAAGTTTACTGATTCTTTTGCATGGTCAGATCTACTACTGTTGAGGCCTTTTAGTGAGTTTTTCAATTAGTTACTTTATACTTCTATTCCAGAATTTCTCTTTTGATTTTTCTTCATAGTTTCTATCTTTATATTGATACTCAAATTTTGTTCATGTATCAATTTCTTGAAATCTATTGGGCTAGAGTCTCTATGTGCTACTTTAATTTATTGTCATGATGATGGTTATTTGTAATCTATGTCAATTCATAAAGCCTAGTTTTTCTAGTGTTTGTAGAAATTTATTACTTTAAGCTATGTTTTGCCTTTTATTTTGTGTGCCTTGTTTTAGCATTTCAAAAATTAGCTTCTACCACCTAACTGAATAGTTGTATATTTGTACAGAGAGGATTTTTGCCTACTCATCCTTCATAGAGTTTCTGGACACCTCCCAAACTCTTACTGTATCCTCTCTGGGCTTGGTTTTGAAAAGTTTTTCTCATTTCTACTTGGACATCCACCTAGTGTCTACTTCTAAAACTGCAGCTTCTCAGATGTACTTATGAATACTGGTGCTGCACCTACACTATATGTGGTATCAGAGACTCTGGAACATGTCCATCCACTGATGTTAGTTATGTTTAACTAGGGTGAAGGCATCTAATGCTTGTGTTTCTTACAGTGGTGATTGTTCCACATACTATTAATTCCATGTTTCTATGTGGAAGAAAGGGTCTCTCGCTTCCCATTTTAGAATTCTAATGACATCACTTCCTTAGTACGTTACACTTAAAATAAACTATAACACCAGATTTCTTATGTGGATGGAATGTCAGAGCCTTATGATTTAAATGTGTGTTCATTGAGTAAAATAATAACTACCATTTTCAGACTGCTTAGTAGAAGTGGTGGTTTGTAAATGTCGTGTTTTTTAGTGTCATTCTGGGAGGTGGAAGTCACTATGGCTGTTACTGTGGATCACAGTTGGTAAGGCAACATTTTGTACATTTCAGTTTTTAGCTCTCCGTTTGTAACGGACCTGGTCTCCCTTTGCATACTACAGTTTCACTGTTATAGAATTCTTAGAAACAGGAAGTTGAGAGAAGGACTGATCTTCTCCCAAGGTTTGGTGTCCTCAGTGTTAAATGGAAATCACAGTCTCTCACTTGAAGGTTTGTATAAAGGTTGAAAGTGAGCATAAAAGTTAGATGATGTAGCCAGTGTCTGGTACTTCTCATGTGTTGGAGTAGGTCCTCTAAGAGTTGATGATGCATATAGAAAACAGTTGTAGCCAAGTACACATTAGATGTTACAAGCTATGAACAAGTATGAATTTTACATTGGGGCAATGATTGACTTTCAAGCCAATGCTTTAGGATTATAAAGAGATCAAGTCTAAGAGTCAGAGATAAGCTGAGTCAGATTAATTGGGTTCTGTCAGGGGCAGATATCTGGAAGTTCAGAGCTGACAGAGGTTGAGGGAGATACAGATCAGATCTACCCTCCTACTAGGAGGCTGTAAAAAAAAGTGAGCAAATAGAGAATATTCTGGAACTAGACACTTGATCAGTCAGGCCCGCTAATGCACAGTGGTGAGGAGGTGCCTTAGGGTCTAGTCTCATGAAGTCACATGGAGGGGAAAGAACACTGGGTTCAGACAGACTTGGCTTTGAAGTTTTGTTCCAAGTAGACTATCATTTGTGTGCAACCTGGGGCTAGTTAACTTAGATTTTGTATTTCCAGATCCTCAATTTGAACTGAAGGACCTGAAAGAATGTGGTGTCTGGGAACATTGTTGTCAAAATGAGTAGCATAATAGAAATGAATAGCTACCTCTAAATGTTCTAAGAACACTCTGGGAAGAAAACTATGGGCTTAGACTTTAAAACTCCAGCAAAAGTCTGTATAGAAGACCTGAAATACTCTGCAATTGCTGAGAAATAAGCCGAAACCTAATGGAACAAGACAGGAAGTATATCCTAGAGATCCATGGTCAAGAGTCACTGATCCCACAGGACCATAAAACGTGAACTTTAGATGAAAAAAACAAGTATGGTAAATCACATTCTAGGTCCATGAGTTAAATCTTAGCACTTAGAGCTGGGAAATAGTGGCTCTCGCTTGTAATTCCAGCTACTCAAGAACATGAGATAGAGATCTAGCAGGTCACAGCTTGAATCCAGCCTGAGCAGAAAAGTCTACAAGACTCCGACTCCAAAGTAATATAAAAAGTCCAGGCTAGAGTTGTAGCTAGAATGGCATATGGCGAGACAAACAAGTGTGAAGTCTTGAGTTAAAATACCACTACAGAGAAAGGAAGGAAGGAAGGAAGGAAGGAAGGAAGGAAGGAAGGAAGGAAGGAAGAAAGGAAGGAAAGAAGGAAGGAAGGAAGGAAGGAAGGCAGGCAAGAAGGAAAGGACAAAAGAAAGAAAGAAAGAAAGAAAAAGAAAGAGAGAGAGAAAGGAAGGAAGGAAGAAAGAGAAAGAAAGAAAGAAAGAAAGAAAGAAAGAAAGAAGGAAAGAAAGAAAGAAGACATCACTGAGACTAGTCCCATTAAGAGTTAGGAGGTATGGGGATTTATAGACTGTCTCAAGGTCTATGGGGCATAACACTGAGGGGGTGGTTCTGGGAGTCTAGCCTATGTTCCTTTTCTCTTTTGCTTTTTTACTAATGTCAGCAGATCAAATTGAACACGCACAGCTACCTATATAAGACTCTCCTCATCAGAGGCATACAGCAAAGGAATCGACACTCAACCAGGACAGGAACCTTCAAAACTGCAAGCCAAAATATTCCCTTTCCTTTTATAAGATAGCTGTTTCAGGGCTGGGAAGGTGGCTCAGTGGTAGAGCGCTTGCCTTGCATGCATGAGGCCCTGGGTTCGATTCCCCAGCACCACATAAGAAAAAAGGAAAAAAAGCTGGAAGTGGTGCTGTGGCTCAAGTGGTAGAGCGCTAGCCTTGAGCTGAAGAGCTGAGGGACAGCGCCCAGGCCCAGAGTTCAGGCCCCACGACCGGACCCCCCCAAAAAAAGATAGCTGTTTCAGAGTTTTCTTTACAGTGCTGCAAAGCTACTTGATACATCACACCATACTGACAAATGTTTATGCTGTTGATAGTGTCTCCATCTTCCTCAGATGGACCCAAAGTCAATTGCTAGTGCGTCATTGCGTGTTGGAAAGATAATCTGAATTCTCAGGGAAGCCATGGTACTGAGAAGTGAATTGCACTAATTTAAAAAATGCCCAATTGTCACTGTGGCTCATATAGGGACTGACCGAAGTCAGGTCACCTCATAATGGGCTCAGGTTTTCCCCAAATCCACTTCATCATGGTTTGTGACACCATCAAGAATATGAAAGAATACCAGCTATCCAGGAATCTGAGATCTGAGGATCAGAGTTCAGAGTCAGCCAGGTATGAAAGTCCATGAGACCTTTATCCCTAAGTAACCACCAAAAAAGAAGGAATAGAGCTGTGGTTCAAGTATTAGAGTGATAGCCTTGGACACAAATACCTTGGGGAAAGTACCCAGGCTAAGTTCAAGCCCCAGGGCTAGTACACACAAAAGAACCTGAAAGAAACAGAATGGTGATTATGGTACCATCCATCTCAACCTACCTGCTTTGTTAAAAAACCTGCTAGATGTTAGACAATGACAGGTAGTTATCATAAACCTGATCCAATAGTTGTTCTCGCTCCTCACTATCCTGAAATGCTGCCTCAAAGAGTGACATGATTGTTTGAAGCCTCACTGAATAGTTCTAGCTTTGTCAGTACTTGAGTTTGATCTCAAGGCCTTAATGCTTTCTAGGCAGTTACTTTACCTTTTTTTTGTCAGTTGTGGGACAACTCTGGGCCTGGACACTGTCCCTGAGCAATTCTACTCAAGAAGAGTGCTCTACCACTTGAGCCACAACACCATTTCTGGTTTTCTGGTGATTCATTGGAGATAGGAGTCTCACAAACTTTTCTGCTCGGGCTGGCTTTGAACTGTGATCCTCAGATCTCAGCCTCCAGTGTAGCTAGGATTAAAGGTATGAGCCATTGGCACCTAGCTGCTTTACCTTTTGAACCCTAACTCCAACAATTTCTAGCTCATGGCATCAGCAATCTGGGATTTATGAAATAATGTAGGAGCGGGAAATGCTGTTATGCATTATATGTAGCTGCTTCAGCAAGGGAAGTTAACAAGATGCCTTCCTTTTACTTGTATTCTTCAATATATAGCAAAAGTGTGTGTTACTTACCAGAAACTTTTGGCTGTGGGATTATGTCTTAATTTCAATGGAGCAATGGATTTAATAGGGAAATTCTATTTATTCCCACATATAGATTGCAATTTGAGGCTGGTAGGGGCAAAAAAAAAGGTTCAGGAAACCCTCATTACAATCAATGGCTGGGAATAGTGGAATGCCTTTGTTCTCAGCCTTGAGGGAAAGCACAATAGCTGGGCAAAAGTAGCATGTACCCGTCATAGTAACAAATGGAAGAACAATAGCAAGACTGTACGTTAGCCAAGTATTAGAGGTTATCTTACCTGAAAAATAACCAATGCAAAAATTGGCCGTGAGAAGGATTCAAGTGTGGATCGCCTCTCTGGCAAACACAAGGCCCTGTATAAATCCGAGTCATGCAAAAATTCCTCCCCCAAACCCCAAAACAACTGTAAAAATAAAATAAACTACTATACATCTGATGTCAGATATTTTCAACTAAGAACTTATTGTTTAGAGATGAAGACAAAAAGGCAGTATGTTCAGGGCTACCCTGGGCTCCTTGCCAGCCTGACTTCCTTAGAACTATCTTTAAAAGAACATTTCTGAAATAACTAAATTGAAACTCTCACCTAAGGACTTTAGGTTAGTCCTAGACTATGATGAATAAAAAGGTTTAAAATAGAGCCTGCAGTAATGAAATTAATTGGAATTCAATACGAGGGCTGAAGAGTACCATGTTGGATGGCTTCAAGTCCTTCTCGGAACTCCTGAGACAGTGATAAAATTAGTGGAAAATATCAGTGAGACAATTCAGGCAGAACATGTAGTGGCCCAGGCCCTCCAGGAAAGATGGGGTAAATAATGCCATGATGACGTGCCAGGCATCAATCATGTACTGATGAGGGCTAATTTGGACAATGAGAACACAAAATGAATAGGGAAACTGGCTGGGGAGGATCAGCAGTTCCATGATAACTTGGACTGTCCAGTGAAGTCTTAGTTAATGGTGATATTCAGGAAAAACTTGTCTCAAAAACTACAATGAAAAAGAATAAAGACTAGGAGCTGGTGGCTGATGCCTATAATCTTAGTTAAGACTGAGATCTCAGAATCTTGATTGAATGCCAACCTGGGCAGGAAAGTTCATGAGATTCCTATCTCCAATTAAACACCAAACACTTGAAAGTGGAGTTGTTGGTTAAGTGATAGGGCACTAGCTCAGGGACATTGACCATGCTTTAAAATCAATTTCATGTACATGCATGAACATGCACGTGTGCACATACCACTCTCTCTCTCTCTCTCTCTCTCTCTCTCTCACACACACACACACACACACACACACAGAGGCACAGATTCAAAATAAAATCAGGAATCCTCAAAAACCCTTAAAAATAGCACCCCTGACTTTGAAAGCTGCTTCAGAGATCAAGAGGCTAAAAAGGATTGTCAAAGGAGGTAATAACACCTCCAACATGAGAGAAAACAAAAGAACAATTACATAAGGCCAGATTTTTAATGTGCAATGCCTTTATTAGCCTATGGAGGGAAATTCATTCAACAACCACAGGCTAAGAGTGTTTATCATCAGCTTGGTACATTCTTGAACACAGTCAACTACTTCTGGCAACTCAGAGGAGGATGATGATGTTTTCAGGATCTTCTCACAGAACTCATTCATTCTGATTTTCCAACCTGAAAATACAGACCAGTAATTAAATCAATGACAACCAAAGACACTGTGACATGAAGGTACTATGAGAGACAGGGAATGGAGACCACCATCTGGGTGGATGTAGGAAGGTTGTCTGCATACTAAAATTTACACAGGCAAGGACAGAAGCTAGCAACTGAGGATCAGTTCCATGCTTGGCCCACACTGTCTCAGGCTGCAGAGCTCAGTGAGCCTGGAAAGCTCACTCGGGATAAGAAGATACCAACAAATGTTCCTCCCCCATGGTATGACCCCCGTTTTCACTGTATTTGATTCCGGTGTCCTGCATCTTGTATATGCATTTTTCTAATTTGGGGAGGGGAAGGGAAATAACAAAATGTTTAAATAAGGATACAGGCTGACCCATTGTAACAATGTTATGTACAAGACACTATGTTGAAAATGAACTTTACAACTTCGGTGGGGGGGGGGCGAGGGTGCGAGGGGGTAGCTGGGGAGGTGGGGAAGGAAGAGATGGAAGGGAAAAGTAAAGGAGGAGGCATCAATGCTCAATAGTAAATACACTCATTACCTTACTCATATAACTGTTACCCCATCTGTACAGTTTTTTTCCAATAAAAATGTGTATACATATATATATATATATACATATGAAGATACCAACACAGACATCATTGGGTTCAGCCTCAAACATGAGTGAGACCAGGAACTGAGAAACTCACATCAAGCCTTCTTCTCTACTAGTAACTCCAGAACCTACTTTGATCCTATGATGAAAAGAAGATGGACAGTCTTTATTGCCACCCACCTCCTCATTCTCTCGATGACATATTTAGAAAATAGTTTCTCCACTCTCAGAATTCTTCTCACATCTTCAAGCAACTGGATGACCTCTTCATAATCTGAAGAAGCAAAAATCCCTCAGTACTTCCCCAAACCAAAGCTAGATAAGAAATCAGTTTGGGGGATACCTGTCTCCGAAATGATGGATTATGGTATAGAATGTTACATATAATGCATGAGCATACTTACATATGTATGCACGCAAACTTCTTCCTGCATGTGTGCACATGTGTATGTATTTGGTTTCAAACATTCATTTGGAGACTGGCTCATACATAACTACAGAATTGTTAGAAACTGATTAACATAAGGAGGGAAAGTAAAAAGGGGGTGTTCTGGGACTTATTAACCAAAATAAAGAAGAAACCACTTTAAATTATGTACCAAATGAGATTCTGGGAAAATGTCCTGCTCTTGAGACAGTTACAAGCTACTACACATGAAAAATACAATCACCGTCAGTTTTTATTAGAGATTTTCCATCTACTTACATTGTAAAAGCTGCTGAATTAGGTGCCATTTGTCAGGAATGGCAATAGGGGTGATTATCCGCCGCCTTCGCCGTCCGGCTGCCGAGGTATCAGCGACCACAGCTGGTGCAGCCATTGCTTTGACATTGCAGTTACCTATAAAGAGGTCGCTGCTCACATCCCCTCCTCTAACTGTGTTACCACCAGGTTTGAGAAGCATTCCATGGCCACTGCTAGCAGAGGAGTGTCCATACACACAATCCAGTAGACTAGGGGAAGCATTGCTCCTGCCACCTGATACCTGCATAAGCTATGAGGGAACACTTTTTCTCAAGGACTATTCCGGTGAGCACTCACTAATTCCCATGGGCTGCTCATGGGTGTCTTGGTTGGAAGCACCTGCAAACCAAATAGAGAGGCAGCACCATGAGGTTACAGGGTTTCAAGGCAATCTGAGTGCTCCTCAGGGATAAACTAATTGTTTTTTAGAAGTCAACGGTTTGCAAAAGAAAAGATGTGAGCTTGAAAGTTGGCTTCGGGATGCAGATTAAAATACATGCCTTTAGACTCTCTGGCTCATGAACCTATTCAGAAACCTAGGTGGATAGTTCAACAAACAATCAACCCTTCACAGATGCCTGGGATCTGTAATTCACTGAGCCTTAACACATTTTGCATGCAGAAAATCCTAAATCTCCCATGATGCACAGGTTCTTTATACGTGTACCTCAACACCTCAAATGCCATAGTGTAGATATTCTGCTCATGCTTCCCTCCCAAGGAGCTATTCCCTGCAAGTGTGACACTTCATTGATATGTATTCTGTTCTCTAGACAGGTAACAGAGGCTGGGGGTCAGCAGTAAGCCGTACCTGCCCTTATACACCATATATTATTATTGGCTGGGGGGAGGGCAGAAGGACATACAGGAAGTGCCTGATAGAGACCCTCATAGCTGAAATTATTATTTATTTTATTTTGTCGGTCATGGGGCTTGAACTCTGGGCCTGGGTGTTATCCCTCAGTGCTTCAGCTCAAGGCTAATGCTCTACAACTTGAGCCACAATGCCACTTCCGGCTTTTTTCTTTTTGCTTATGTGGTGCTGAGGAATCAAACCCAGGGCCTCATGCATGCAAGGAAATCACTCTACCACTGAGCCACCTTCCCAGACCCCAGTTTTCTGAATGGTGTATTGGAGATAAGAGTTTCACGGCCTTTCCAGCCTGCCTGGCTATGAAAAGCAATCCTCAGATCGCAGCCTCCTGAGTAGCTAGGATTATAGGTGTGAGCCACCGGTGCCCAGCTCAGAGCTGAAATTATATAGAGAAAAATGAAGGTTGTATTAGGAGCAGTAGAATGAACATGTGCAGGTTCTCAGGCAATGACAGGCCCTTCTGGTAGGCATCCTCTTAGCAGAGTCCAAGGAGACAGAATCAGCTTGATCACAGGCAGGAGACTCAGAGGATGTGGTGAGCTCAGGTCAGGGCCTCAGTCACAATGCGAAGAAGCTGAGACTAAAGAGTGAAGCTCAGAGGCAAGGAGAGGGAGATGGAGACTCTCTGGTTTAGTATAGAGAGCTAGAGAGCATGGTGGGTCCAGGAGATGCCCAGACTGTGAACTCCAGCAGGGACTCAGGTATTATTCTGAGTGCTTTGGGTACAGAAGTTGTGTTTCACTGTGGCCTGATGTGGAACACCTTAATTACATGCTTGTTTCATCATTATGGGGGAAGAGTGAGAAAATACAGTTAGGACAGGGCCTGGAATAGAAGGCAGATTTATCAGAAAAGAATTACTGGAGCAAACTGCTGGTGCCCTGGCAGAATGGCTAGAAAATAAGGAAAATGTGTGATCTGGATATTCTTACAATTACAATACAGGGGAGGAGATAAAGGAAAGGCAGGAAAAGACCAAGATGGACATTTACCAATAAAGAAAGAAACAAGGAGAATGGAAACCCTAGAAAGTTGCCACAAAGGACGGAGTGGGACAACTCGGCCAAATACTGCTGAGAAATGAATGCCAATATCAGGTCAGACTGTGCACTTGTGAAACCGTGGAAAGAAAGGACACAGGAGGCAAGAGGTCACCTATTACACCAGGCAGAAGAGGTGATGATAGGGGAAGGTGAAATATGAGCAGAAGCTGACCACAGCCTGTGTGACTTGCCCTGGCATCCAGTGTGAACGGTGACACTATTCCCCCTGCAGGAAGGTCTTTTGATTTGTAGCAACTGCCCAACCCTTTTATTGATCATTTCACAGGGGTGTCATCCCCCTTGCTGTCATGCAGGTGCTTGCCTACCCACCCAAGTGTTGCTTACCTTCTTTCTTATCCAGGCTTGACTCCTCATGTTGGGATTCTCCCTCCACTTCTGGGCTATTCTGGTATGTGTCCTCAATGTGCCTCTTTTTATGTGGTGGTAAGTACCTCAGAGGTGGGTTATCTGAGTCCGAGTCCCATTGAGAACTGTCAGAAGTCTCCTCTTCTTGGTCAACCATAATTTCCTAGTAAACAATAATGAACTTATTTGAATCGTGACAAAATGTAACTATCACAAATCTGCACACAAATCTGACTGAAAGCTTCCAGGGCAAGATGGGGAATGAGAAGTTCCTCCATGTGGCTGCAGGCAAGATACCCTAGAAACACACAAAATATGGTAAAGCAAGGCACTTTTTAAAGCTAGTGTACTTCAAAACCTACTAACTTCTACACATGAGAATGCAGACAGATGGTCCTGCACATGTGGGAAATAAACACAAGGGACTTTTATTCAGCCATTAAGAAAGCAATATTGTTGGAAAATGGATCATTGTCTTAAGTAAAACAAGCTAGTTTTACCAAACAGGTATTTTCTCACATATGCAGACATATTTTCTGAGTATTTTGTCTCATAGGCCAAACTTGAGAGAAGCAAAAAGACAAGGAAAACTAAAGGAGAAATTATCTTGTGGAAGGGGACAAGAGGCAAAGGCAGAGTGATATACCTATGTGGAAATGACATCATGAAACCAAGGATCATATGCTATTAGAATACATTGATACACATAGGAATGAAGAAGCTGAGTTTTTGTCTATAGCAAATAATCAAAATATAAATGAAATTAAAGCCCAAATACACAAAGTTGGCCAAAATCACAAACATGGATTTTTTTTTTCATGGAGACCTCGTTCCTCATGTAAAACCCCATATTATCCACAGCAAAAGGAGAAATCATTCTTTTAAACATACTTCTTATAAATACAACTGAGAGCCAGAGGCAGTGTTCCAAAGTGTGAGGCGGGACTATTGCTAGAGCTGAGGCACTGCAGGTCATCTGGGCAAGCTGAGCAGCTGTCATATACAGATAAACACATTGGAAAAATTAAAGAAAATGCAATTGGATATCCGGAGGATATGTCATCCTCAATCTTTCTGTATTCCTTTAATATTGAAGATAGAAAGGATTACCATGCTAATATTAGGAAAGAAAAAAGGCTGAAATGTATTAAGATGTGTAATCTTAGACATGAAGAAAAATAAACCAAACCTACATCCAAATAAAGTAGAAGAATTAAAAATTGAATGTTTTGGGGCTGGGAAAGTGGCTCAGTGGTAGAGCACTTGCCTTGCATGCCTGAGGCCCTGGGTTCCATTCCTCAGGACAACATAAGCAAAAAGAAAAAAGTCAGAAGTGGCGTTGTGGCTCAAGTATTAGAAACAAACAAAAATAAGAAAAAGAAAACACTATAGATCCAAAAGCAGTTGAGAGAGGGGGAAAAGTTATCTTTTTTCCCCTTGGCCATAGTGCTTGTTTCAGAGCCTGGGTACTGCACCTGAGCTCTTTTTCTCAAGGCTGGTACTCTACCACTATGAGGCATAGCTCCACTTCCTATTCTTGAGTAGTTAATTGTAGATAAGAGTCTCATGGGGATTTATCTTCTCAGGCTTGCTTCAAACTCCATCCTTAGATCTCATCCTCCTGAGTGGCTTGGAGTACAGGTGTGAGCCATTGGCTTTGTACTGGAAAAAGTTATCTTTATAAAAGGTATATCTGAAAGGTATATCTGAAATCAAAGCCTGGCATGAAACCCAATTCATTAGAATAAAAGTGAAACTCACAAAAGTGTACCCAAAGTGGACAGAAATTTCAGTCCTCTCATACTTGATAAAAATTTTTACCCAAAGTATAAAGGAACCCTCCTTTGCTCACAAGGCTGTCACTGAGGAATTCTCAGAACCTTCAGGAGAAACATTAGCGTTACAAAAATTATTTTCTAAAATACTAGACAGGGACTGGTTCCCATTTCATTCAATGTGATCAATATGTGCCTATAGCCAATAATTAACTAACAAGGATGTTAATAGAAAAGGCAATTACTGAGTCTACTGCCTCTTGAAAATACAGTCATTATCGGTAAAAGCTTAAGAAACCATAAAGAAAGGGCAGAAAGAGAAAAACATCTGGTTTTTGTGACTCATCTGTAATCCTACTTACTCTGCAGGTTGAGTTCAGGAATATTACGGCTATGTTGGGCCTCAATGGGAGGATCTTATTCTGGTGCTGGCTCTGGAAAAGTATAAAGCCACTCTGAAAAAGAATGAACATATAGAACTAACTCGTTTGTCCTGCTTGTAATCCTAGCTACTCAATAGGCTGGGATCAAGACCAATCAATAAGCAAAACACAGATGTGGAGGCAGAGTTCAAGTGGTAGAGTGAAAGCCTTGATCTTCCAGTTCCTAAGTTCAAGACCCAGGATGAGCAAAATTAAAAGAATACACAAACATAAAAGTTGTTCTGCATGTGGTTCTAATTCTAGAGTTATTCCTAAGTTACTTAGTTCAGCTAAGTTACTTAGTTCTATTTCACCTTTTATCAATTAAAAACAACCAAAGATTGACAGTGTGGAGACATGAAAGAATGCAAGTGCAAGCACTGAAGC
Organism: Dipodomys ordii; assembly: GCF_000151885.1. Taxonomy (NCBI): domain Eukaryota; kingdom Metazoa; phylum Chordata; class Mammalia; order Rodentia; family Heteromyidae; genus Dipodomys; species Dipodomys ordii. Next base: position 1,052,363 of record NW_012267254.1, on the reverse strand, counting down.
ACATGCTTGCAAGTTCGGGCGACACTAGAAATTCCCCCACGTTGCTGAACCCAGATTCACAAATAAGGGCCTAGCGCCATTCCAGAGATGCTGTAGAATGCTCAAGGAAAAAGTGTCTGGTGGCTGAGGCCACTCAGACCAGGAAAAGTCCCCACCTCCGTGCTGGACTAGTGACCTTGGTCCCAACCAAGCTACCTGCCCTTCTAAGTTTTTACCTTAGGATTTCAATACCACCTCGAAGCTTCAGTTCCTGTCTTACATGGCTCTCATAGAGGAAACATATGTGCCTTCCTCTGAAGCTGACTCTCCAGAAATACCATCTCTCTCTCTCCACCTCAACCTCACAAAGGAGGCATTGCCATGGATTCACTATGTGCAGGGCAGTGACGGCAGCTGTCAATGCCTAAGACATCCTTCAGCATCAAAACGTAATAGTGGAGGAGCCACGCCCACTGCCCCGGAAGGACTGGATACCAGAAACCTTGTGACTAAAGCTAGGGGCCTGAGGAGCCACCAACACGGAAGAGGAAGAGTCCCACTGGCAGGGAACATTCGCGAAATTATGTACTTCAGCCCCCCGCTCCAACCACCTCCCTCATGACATGACCCAATGGAAGGTGTCATCCCACAAACCAGGGCTTCATCCTGAAGGACGCTAAGAGAACTGCGCGCAACCCCTCCAGCCCCACGGCACAAGACAATGGGCCAAAGCCTCCCCCCACCCCCACTGGGGAAGGAAGGAGCCGCCATGACAGCTGTAGGGAGTCGCAGTCCCACCCTGACTAACAGGAGCTCAGACAGATAGACCTAAGGGCTAGGTGAGACCCCCACAACACCCAGGAAGCAAGCTCTGCCATCTCCCCCTCTACAGAGCCAAAATACTGACCAGACGACGAGAGCCCGCACACGCTCCCAAAATGGCGGGAGAGCTTTGTACCTCGCTTCCAGGGGCGGGGGAGGGGGGGAGGGGGGCTTTCTACAGCCCGCCTCTATAGTGAGAGCGAGGCTGCACATGCGCACTCTAGGGGTCTAGGGCGGAAGTGCATGGGGTCTTTCCCTCAACTCTGGACATATTATATCCTTTCTTTTTTGTCAGTCATGGGGCTTGAACTCTGGGCCTGGGCGCTGTCCCTCAGCTCTTCAGCTCAAGGCGAGCGCTCTACCACTTGAGCCACAGCGCCACTTCCGGTTTTCTGGTGGTTTATTGGAGATAGGAGTCTCACGGTCTCTCCTGCCCGGGCTGGCTTTGAACCGCGATCCTCAGATCTCAGCCTCCTGTGTAGCTAGGATTACAGGCGTGAGCCACTGGTGCCTGGCTGGACATATTATTTCTGAGAAGGGAAACTAGGCACAAACCAGTTGCCCTGTCTGGCCCCATCCAACCTGAATAAGATGAAGGTTATACACACCTAGAAGCCAAATGTGCAGAATGTTGGTGTACCAGCACAATCACTAGTCCAGCTGAAACATCCAGGAACTGGGCTTTTGATGCACACTGGTCCTGACATCCATCCAAGCATTTTGTTGTGACAACCACATTCGAGTTTAAGGCTTAGTTGTACCTGTGTGGTAGGACTCTTGCCCAGCATGCAAAAACCCTTGGGTGCTATCCCTATCCCTTTTGTAATCCTTATGTTTAAAGGAACAAGAGCGGGTTTCCTTTTCTTTCAGCAAGAGAAAATGTATGAATTGGTTGGAAGTCAATTGCAACCTGACTTTTGTAGTAAAGTAAAAGGTGCACTCATGGTTTAAGAGATGCAAAACTATTTGACAAAGTAACAACTATTCACAATGAAATATCTTCACATTTCTTGGGCTCAGTCTCTGACCTAAACTCAAAGTGTTTTATTCCTAGGGATACAATATTAGCCACATTCCCTGAAAATTAATCTAATCCTAGCTTCCTGGGGTCTCAGCTTTTATTCAAGCCTATACTGTGGCATTTATTGACTGACAGGTAAAATACGGGTGGAACTCTTCGTAAACAGCAATTACCCGGCAGTTTTACTCTGGTTCAGCTGCTGTAAGAGCTTTGTCTTTGTCATGCTAGAGAAATGAGGATGGTGTGTGGACTGAGTGGTTTATGTGTGTCTGGACAAATGATTCTGGTTCTTGAACTTAGCCTAGTCAACATCCCTGGAATTCTTTTTATTCAGCTGTAGGGCTTGAGATCCGGGCCTGGGCGCCATTCCTGAGATTTTTGCTCAAGACTAGTACTCTAACACTTTGAGCCACTGCACCACTTCCAGTTTTCTGGTGGTTGGTTGGAGGTCAGTCTCATGGACTTTTCTGCCCAGGCTGGCTTTGAACTGCTATCCCCAGATCTCAACCTCCTGAACAGCTAAGGTTACAGGCATGAGTCACTGGTGCCTTGCATCCATGAGCTTTCTTACTCAAGGCTAGTGCTCTACCACGTGAACCACATATCCACTTTCAGCTTTTTAGTAGTTAATACAAGGTAAGTCTCATGGACTTTTCTGCTTGGGGTGGCTTTTAACCACTATCCTTAGCTTTCAGCCTCCTGATTAAACTAGTGTAAGCCAAGTGTAAGCCACTGTCTCCTGGTTGTGAGTTTTCTGGGCAGCTTCACCTAACTGTGGGCTAATAGGATGCTCATGGTTAAGCTGTCCTAGGGAGAAGTTGAAACAGAGCACAAGGGTGAAAATATGACAACTTGTAAGACCTCAAGGCTTGCAACTTGTAATACCTCAAGGCTTGCAACTCTTCTTGTGACTCCCCTAATTTTGAGTAAACACTCTTGAGGTGGTTTTTGTTTGTTTGTGAAGTTTTCCTTTATCTTCTAACATATGAGCCTGGGATTGTCTAGATAACCAAGGTTGCCCACAAATTCCCAGAGTCAAGCAATCCTCCCACTGTGCTGCTTTATATGACAAATGTGTAAATTTATTTCAGCAAAAAAAAGAAGCAAGGGGAATGTTGATGTTACCATTTTAGCCAAAACCAGAGAAACTGCTTTCAACTATAGGAAAACCCAATACTGGCCACAAACTACATAAGGCAGCTTAAATCTTTCCTGAATTAAGAAATTGGAAAAACTTACAATTGTAAGCAATCGGAGAATACCCTAGTTGTGGAACACTTACCCAGGCACCAGTGGCTCATGCTTGTAATCCTAGCTACTCAGGAGGCTGAGGACTACTGAGGACTGTAGTTGAAACCGGCACACACACAACAAAGCCTGTGAGACTCTCATCTCCAATTAGCCACAAAAAAGGCAGATAGTAGAATTGTGGTTCCAGTGGTACAGTGCTAGCTTTGATGGAAAAAAACAAGTTCAGGCACTCAGGTACAGTGTCCAGACCCTGAGTTCAAGCCCCAGGACCAGCAGGAAAAAAAACACATAAGCACTGAGAAAAAATGAGAGAGAAAGCAAAGAAAGAGAAGAACTTGGAAGGAGGGAGGGAGGAAGAGACTAAAATAGAGAGTCATTATGTGTTCCTTGTTTTGATTACTTTCAGATTTCCAAAACAAACTTTCTAGGCTACAGTAGAGTGACATTACAGGAAGAATCCAAAGCTGCCCATCAGGTGCTGGGTGAATCAAGACTTTTTAAGAAACAAAGCAACAACTAGTAATGACTCAGGTAAACACAAACTGAAGTAGTTCATTACCACTGTAATTTCCATACATTCTGGATATCCCTCCAAATGGAACATCGAGTCTGTCCCCATTAGCCCATGCCATTATACCAGTTACCTTGGACTGATAGTCACACCATTAGCTTTCCTATTTTGGAAGGCTCAGATATAGTGTAATCCATTTACAGGGGTTCAGTACATTTAGTATATGGCCTCTTACAAAATGTTTATCTTGTAGGATCAAGTGGGTTATTTCTCTAAACAGAAAGGAAGTCAAGAAAGACGAGAAGAGGTACTTATGGGGAAAATATTAAGAAAAACATGTAGTATGTGTTAAGAATTAAAGGGTATGGGAGAAAAGAGAAACTGCTGTTCCATTCACTAGTTATTGATAAGCTGAAGTACTGAGGTCACCATTAACTTGCTACCTCAGCAAAGACAACTCTTAATCTCTTATAAACCCTGTATCTGTTTAAGTGGAACATATCTTCTTCTAAGAAGTAATAGAATATCAAAGTCATGGAGTTGGTTAAGGAGGTTGGTTATGCATGGCCCAGGATGAATTGCTGTTCACTATCATGGAAGGATGCATAGTAAAAAAAAAAAACTACCTAATCCCCCACAAGTGTAGATATCCAAGCTAAAACCACAGAATGGCACCATATTCTAAAGTGTATAATCCATTTGAAGTACCAAGTTGTTTTGGTTTACATCCATCAGAGGAAAATCACTTCTCACTTGAAGAGACATTGTGGATTTAGATTTTCATGACCACCATCTACACTTTGAAATAATCATTTGGGGTCTTAAGAAAGGACCAGTGCTCCTACCTCTTAAGCTACAACTTCAGCTGTTTGTAGCTTGTGGTACTAGTGCTCTAGACTTTACAAAAATAGTATAGGAGATGTCAATACATTTTCTTAGAATGTGCTATGTAAAATTTCTTCCATATTCCAGTCCACAATTTCAGCAAAGGAGGGTGTGCTAGAATTACTTCCATTCTTATTTTTACATATCCGGTAACAAAACTGTGTGTCCATTCCTAGCTCACAGGTCTTTATTTCAAAGGAGATTTAAAGACTTTGCTACCTACTGCAGAGACAGAGATGGTAATAGGATTGTCCTATTGGATAATAACACCCCAACACAAGCGAGAAAATAAAACACAACACACAGAGCTATACTTTTAAATCAAACATATAGCACCAAAGCAACTTTTACTAACAAATTCAACCAGAAAAAGATCCATCCACCCTTTTTTTAGCCTCCAGAATACAATTTTTAACACCTGATAACATGTTTCAGCATTAGCCTCCTACTTTCTCTAACATAGCAAACTATTTCTGACATCTTATATCCTAACAAGACAGCATGAATGAAGCTTCATTTTATTCAAGGGTATGGGTGTCCACATGTTTCAGTAGCTTCTCAAGATGCTGAATTAAATTGCAGCACTTGAATCTGAAAATAAAGAGAAGGGTCAGCAAATAAAAGATACACAATCAATGATTTGAGAAGTAATATGGAACATGAAGCAAGACTATCACCTATGTGAAAGTTGTGTGTTCAGCCAAGGGCAAAGAATGTCAAGTGAGGATTAATGCTTGGTTCAGCTCAGAAATCGGGGAAGCCAAAGGGCTGAGTGGGTCTGGAAAGGTAATTCAGGCTCAGAAGATACCAATATAAATATAACATGGGTCAAGCCTTAACAATGAGTAGAGCTAGGGACTGAGAAGCATGGAGAAAGAGCTCTTGTGTATCCGCACAAGGGCCAGGTTACTGAAAGAAAACAGACTGTTATGTTGCTACTCACCTTACTGCTTCCTTGAGAGCAAATACCAAAAGTTCTTTATTGACTTCTTGAGATCGTTTCCCTTCTTCAAGCAACTGAAAGACCCTTTCATATTCTGAAAAGACACATCAGTGATTCTCAAAAATGAAGTAGTCAATTTTGTTGCAGTTCTGTCTCAGGAATTATTAATCATGACAGAATGTTAGTCATTGTATGTGTATATGTAGACATGCATTTGTGTGTGTTTGGAAAAATTTAAGTCAGATACTAGCCCATACTTAATTAGGAAAAGTCTAATACGACCTAGTATGATCTAATCTAATATGATTAGAATGGAAAATATGAGTGAGAATACTAGAAGACATTAGCTACAATATAGAGGAACCACCGTAAATTATGTAAAAATGTAAAACTGGCGAAGATTCCCTCTCCTGGGGCAGTTGGCCAAATATCCTGTATGACCACATAACCACCTCCACAGTTTACTATGAGCTATTCTTCTCCTACTTACTTTGTCCCAACATCTCAATTTCCTCCGTGAGCTCACGTTTTTTATTAGCTTTGATTTCCTCGAGTACTGCTGGTAAGGGATCAGGCACCACATCTGGTGCAGCCACTGCTTCAACATTGATATCACCTGTAGAGAAAATAGCTGCTCATATATTCTCCCCCAACTGTGTTGTCGCTAGGTTTTGAGAAAAGGCCCATCTCCACTTCTGTTCACACATAGAATCCAGTGACTGGGGCGAGCACTGCATCATGTCATCTGCATAAGCTTTGATGAAAGATTTTTCCATGAGGAGCATTCATGGAGGCCCGCACCTGTCTCCATTGCCTGCTCACAAGAGTCTTGGCCAACAGAAACACCTGAACACCGAATTAAGAGAATGAGCTATGAGGTGGGAGGGTTTCATTGCACCACGTGCACCTCAGGGTGCTCTTCATGGGATAAAGTAATTGACTTAAGAAGATGACGTTTGTATGGAAACTGCTCCTGTTTGAAAGTCAGCCTCAGTAAAGATTAAAATAAATTCTCCTGATGCCCTCTGACTTCATAAATGCATGTATAAACCTAGATGGACAGTACAACTAAGAATCAACACTTCACAGATGCCTGGAATTTGTAGTTAGCTATCACCTTGTCACAATTTACATGCAGAAAAGCTCAAATGTCACATGGTATTCAATGTTTGTATTCGTACCCAATATCCCCTATGATCTTGGTCAAAGTGGAGTGGTTCTCACTCCAATCTGACAGCTCCATATTATTCACACATGTGTAAAGTTCCAGGCACCGGGTCAGAAGATGGACATCAGCAGTGAGCAGCAAAAACAGACACTGACCATTTAAACTTATGAAGCTTATACTGTTGTGGTGGGGTTAAGTCACACAAGAAGTGCACAGTGAGAAAATGCATACTCACAGCTGGACTTTAGACCATGGATATGAAAGGAAACAGTAGAGGGGATGGTCACCCATAACTTGCGGGTGGTGGCAGTCTCTCCTTGGAAGTGTTCTTTAAACAGAGTCCAAGGAGGAGACACAGCTGAATTTACCCAGGATGTGGTAAGGGTCAGAGTAGCAGCTACAAGATAAAGAAACAGGATCCACAGAGTGAAGTTCAGAGGCAAAGAGAAATGGAGAACAGAGAATGAGAGTCCCAGAGGTACAGAGCTTGTGATGCCATGGTGCAACTGCTTATTTCATCATGTTGGAGGCTCAGAGAGTACACACGTGACAGAGGCATGAAATGAAAGCAGTCTGATCAGTAAAGAACTGTTGTAGCTAAGTGGTAATGTCATGCCAGCATGAGTTAGAAAATAGATAAAATGTGTATTTTGGAAATTGTTTCATTTACATTAAAGGAAAATTGAAAATGAAAGATAGAAAAAGACTAAGACGGGGTGTCTATCGCTGCATAAATAAACAATGAGAATGGAAATCCTAGCAAGTTTCCACAGGAAGGGAATGGGCAACTGGGCCAAATACTGCTGAGAAGAATGGCAATGCCAGCTCAGACTGTAGGTTTTGTCCACAACCTATTTTGTATGCAAGGAAGAAGCAGACAGGAAAGCTAATAATATAGGAAGGTGAAGTACAAGCAGATGACCACCAGCTGAAGAGAAATGCACTGCTTTCCTATGTGAAACCGTTCCCATCTCACATGCTGGAAATTGTATATGATTATATCAACTACCAAAACTGTCATCATTATCAGAGAAATTTCTTTCCCCTGGCAGACATTCAGGTGTCTGCCCGCCCACCAAAGATTATGATTACCTTCTCCCTTTTCCTTTGACAATTGACTCTTGGATGTCACCTTCTCAGTGTGGCTTCTCTGAAGTGACTGTTGATTATCCATGTCTTCATTCACTGGGTATGTTTCGATTCCAGGATTTTCTAAATAGTCACCTTCTACATAAGTCATCAGATCCTAGAAAATAGCAATGGGCATATGCCATTAAGGATAGAATTTAGTGAAAAGAAAACGGAAGGCTTCCACACCAAGATTGTAAAGGAGAAGTTTTCTCTATGTGGCTACAAAATGGAGCCTTTAGGAAAGCATAGAACACACAAAATATAGAAAAGCAAAGGAAGATGACTCTTTTAATAGGTCATAACCTCTATGGAAGAGAATTCAAAGAGATGGTCTAGGAAAATATGGCAAATCTATACAAAGCAGTTTTATTCAGCCACAAAAAAGAACAAAGAAAGAATGGTGGAACTGGTATCTTCAGGGTAATGTAAATAAGCCAGTTTCACAAAGCAAATACTGAATATTTTCTCACATATGTAGAATTTCAGGGAAGCACAATGACTTGAAAGTTAAAAGAAAATTATTAGGTTTGTACAATGGGATATAGGCAATGTCAGGGTGATATGCCTATGGAAATGCCATAATGAAATTTATTATCATATGCAATTAATATACACTGATAGAAGCAAGGGAAAAAGAATCTCAAATAGAAATCTATGCCAAGCAATCAAAATACAAATGCAGTTAAAGCCTAAATGCAAAAACTTAGCCGGGTTCTGGTGGCTTACACCTGTAATCCTAGCTACTCAGGAGGCTGAGATCTGAGGATCACGGTTCAATGCCAGCCCAGGCAGGTAAGTCTGTGGAACTTTTCTCTCCAATTAACCACCAGAAAACCAGAAGTGTGCTGTGGCTCAACTAGTAGAGCGCTCACCTTGAGCTGAAGAGCTCAGGGACAGTACCCATACCCAGAGTTCAAGCCCCATGACTGACAAAAACCAAAAAAAAAACACAAAAAAACTTAGCTATTGTGATTTCAATGAAAATATTTATTTATCTTAGTGATAATGGTCTCTATCTAGAAAACAAGGAAATTAGGAAGGCTACTACTAAAAAATAAAGTATTCCAAAATCAAACTCTACTTCTATATCAATTCAACTGAGAGACTGGTGCAGTGGTGCACACAGCTCCAGAGAATGAGAAAAAAGGGCTGCCTGGATCCCACTTACTGGATACTATCAAGGCAACAACTATTTTTATATTTATCTAAAAACAATGAAAATAAAAATTGCAAGAATGAATGAGGAAAATTTGTGTCACCAAATTTGCTTCTTCAGTTAAAGTTAGAATATTATATATTACATATCAATACTGAAACAGAAGTCAAAAATTCATATGCTATATACCTTAGGAATGCAGAGAAGAGTGCATCAAACCCAAATGGATTTGAAGGATAGGCCTTAATTCTGTTTTTTGTAGTTTCTACATTAAATTCACAGATTCCAGCATATAGGCTGGTGTTTTATCCCTGTGCTACAAGTTCATCCATGTTACTGTAATGTGATGGCAAACTAATGTGTTAAAAAGAGAAAAGAATAGATCACCAAGTGTTGTTTGTAACCAGAATGATGATGACTATGTGGTCAAAACATGGGCAGGATTAATCAAGGAAATCTAAATGTATAAAGAAACTAAATGTACATAGAAATTAAAGCCTTTGGTGATAAATAAGGAAGAATAATCTTCCCATGGATGGGTAGAGACCTTCTTAATACTCATTATGATTCAAAAGGACCAGTAATTTAGTTACAATTCCACCATTGTAAGTTATTTTTAGTATTAGAAAATGATCAAGAAATCCAAAGGCTTAGAAAACACAGTCTTCAATGAAAACAACAAACTTACAAGACAAATACTACCAGATATAGGCCTAACATTTTTAAATTGGTAATTTATCTTCAACTAAGGGACACTCTTAAACAGAGTATGAAAGCAAAAGAGGGAATTGCAGAAGCCATTAGAAATTCTGTAATTTATATATGTACCTAATGTGTGGTAGGAATCCAGAACCCATGAACAAGTACAAATTCATCTTTTTGGTATTAGTGGGATTTATATACTCAGTACCTCCCATTATCTAGGCTGCATTTGATTACTTGACCTACATCTCCATTCCTTTTTTTCTTTTGGTTATTTTTCAGATGGGGTTTTCTTGAAAAAAAAAATAGTTCAAGGTTGACCTCAGACTGACATTGAGTAATCTATTGCTTCCCCTCAATAGGATCTCAAGGTGCACTCAATTATATCTAATTTGTTTGATAAATGGGGTATCATTAACATTTCCCCTTGAAGGACCCATAAATTGCATCCTCCTGATTGATGTCACTAGATGTTGGGATTTACAGGCATATACCATGAGCAGAATTATTATAAATTACAAAAGAAATGTTTGTAAAGATAACTGAAAAATAAGTCATGTAGTGATCCCCCAGTTAGTGGGGAGTCATAGCTCAAAAGAATCACAGCTGAGTCTTCTGAGACAAAAATTCAGCCCGACTTGATCTCAACCAAGAACCATGACACTAATATTGATTACCTGAGAGAAGTATGTATGATCTTCTCAAGCTAGCCTCGGAAAATGCAAACCCCTCTCTAGAAAATAAAGTAAAAAATGAATGAGGAGTAACTACACTGCTAAAGCCCCTCCATTGTAACACGCAGGACCTGTTAGCTCAGTAGGAAGATCTAATCCATGGCCATTCAGGAATAAAGGAAAACCATACCACAAAAAATAACCAGCACAAAAAGTAACTAAAAACATGGATAAAGTGATAGAGAATATATTTATTAAGCCTGAGTCCATGAGATATACATCCTCAGCACTAACATCCCCCTGAAAAGCACTGTAGTTATTTCTTGTCAGGAGTGGGGGAGCATGCTTGTAATTCTAGCATTCACATTCTGTGTCAGAAAGATTGAAAGTTCAAAGACAGCTTGGGATCCATAGTAACTTCCAAGCCAGCTTTGGCTGTACAGCAGGATTCAGTCTCAAAAAAACCCACTACTGATTGATATGTGCAAATTTAAACTTTTATGTGAGCACACTGTGTTAGTCAAAGGAAATCATGTGCAAAATGATTTACTAGAGTGTGCATTAATGACCCTTGGCTCAAAGGAAACATTCAGTTCAAAAGCTGAGCAACAGTGTCTGGACTGCTTAGAGCCCTTCATTAGAACAACTGAGTTTTTGATAGGGTTAAAAAAAATTTTGGTCCAAATCAGGCAGGATATGGAATGGACCAGACCCTTCAGTAAAGAAAGTATGACACCTATTATGCCAGGACAGGATACAGGACTGCCTGAGGGATATGGGGATAAGAAATGACTAGGGAAGCTGGACATGGTACATAAGGGAAAAAGAAGTCTTTTCTGTCTAACTCAACTGTCTTGTAGCCAGGCACATTATGTACTTCCTGGAATTATTTACTTCATGACTTCAGTTGTAACTGCTGTTGTGCTGTCTGTAACTAGCCAGCCATGCCAAAGGTATGAATCTTTACCAATGGAGTTAAAAGAATTGACCCTCCACTTGAATGGGAACTTTCCACTGACTTTATCAACCTCCTCCAAATGAAACCATCAGCAGCCCTGTTCCCAAACATATATAACAAGAAGAATATGAACCTTTGCCTCCAAGAAACAGCCTTCCCATCCCCAGTACGCACCTTTCACTGAAGGTTAGAGTGATTTCTAACTTCCTTACATTATCCCAACACCCTGGTAACCAACTGCAAAAAATGTGACCCTGACTCCTTACAAGAAGGGAAAATGTCAACCCTTGAATTAGGACAAAAATAAAGCAGACCACCTCTTCTGGTGTGTCTGCCTAGCTCTGGAAAAAGTGGCAGCACACCTCTTTGTATAGAATTTAATTGCCTTAACAAAACCTGTATCTCACGTGTCTATTCATTTGCTGACACCAGAGAGTCAAGTGTTTCCAACAGAAGAACCAACCTTTCACTCTAACAATTAAGAGGCTAAGGCAGAGCCTTAGGAGTTCTAGACTAGTTGGGCAACACAATGATTCTGAAATCACTTGGGATACAGGGGGAGGCTATGCTTCAAGAAATAGAAGGGAAAAAATTAATGGGCATTCATGAAACAAGTACTTATACATATCACCTTTGACTTTGTGCCTGGTACAGAGACCAGGAAAGTAATAGGATTTTCCAGATGATGTAATACCATCCCAACACAGGTAAACAAGACACCACCACAACAAAAAGATGTCATTTCACATGGGAAGAATAGGGCCAAAATAGCATAGACTGCCAACTGAGGATCAATGCTTGGATCAGCTTAACTATAGAGAGGCAGAATTGGTGAATGGGCCTATAAAGCTAAGTAAGGTTCAGAAGACACTAACATAAACATCTGTGAGATCAGCCTTACTTAACGATGAATAAGGGGCCAGAGATGGGGAGACTCAGGGTTGGGACTGTTCTCCATCCCTCAGTCCTAGCTCTGCATAAGCCTGATGGCTAGTACACATAGACAGACTCAATTGCCACCCACCTGTGTTGCTTCACCGAGGATATATTCAGCATGTAGCAGCCTTATTTTCAAATTTTCTACTACCTTAAGCATCTGAAAGATGATTTGCTGTCCTGAAAAGATAAAAATTCCTCAATAGTTCTCAAAAATAAGGATGAATCCTAAAATCGAACAGTAAGTCAATGGTCAATGCTTGTCTAGATAACTATGCATCATGACATACAAGATGAGAAAGAGAGAGAGAGAGAGGAGGGAGAGACATGGGGATGGAGAAGAGGGAGAAGGAAGGGAAGAAAGAGAATGGAAGAGGGAGAAGAGAGAAGATGGAGAGTGAGAGAAAGAGAAAGAGCAACATAGACACACAGAGAGGTTTCATTACTTGAATTTACATACTTGATTTTATATAGAGTCAGAAAACCCTTAGGAACAATGACCTAGCAAGATAAGAATGATAACAACAAAAAAGATGTTTGCCAAGACACCTTAGTCCCAGTAAGTAGCGACCATCCTAATTATACAAAATAATGTAATTCTGGGAAAAGTTCCCAGTCCTCACGCAATTGCCAGCTATCCAACATGACAAAATGACAATTCAATCCCAGTGACTTTCTCTTAACATCTAAACTTTCTTCCTGACCTCACAATTTACTACTTCAGAAGCTTCCAGCACCAAATCATCCATCACACACAATACAGTCAACTGCTTCAGCTTTGGAGTCACCTCTAAGGAAGACATCCATCAAATCTTCAGTTGTATTATCATCAGGTGTCTTATCATCAGGCCCATCTCCACTGATACCAGGGGAGTCTTTACACACAGAACCAAGTGGATTGGGGGGAGCACTGCCTCCTGCCACCTCCTTAAGCTGTGATGAAATACTTATCAGCAAGGAGGCTTCAGGTGAGCCCTCGCGTTTCTCCATAGGCTGCTCATGGGAGTCTTGGCTGACAGCAGCACCTGAAAAACAAATTCACAGGCTGAGCTGTGGGGTGGGAGGGTTTCCTCATGCCACAAACACATCCAAGTGCTTCCTTCATGATAAGATAGTTTATTTCAAACCAGGATATTTATCTAAAGAGATCTCAGGCTTGAAAATTTGACTTCAGAACACAGTAAAATAAATCTGCCAAGTGCCCTTAGACTATGAATGCATGCAGTAATATACATGAACAGAAATACTAAGTAAACATTCACAGATCCATGGCATCCATGATTAACTGTCACTTTTGACACATCTTGCAGGCAGAAAAGCTCTGATCTCACATGATGTCCAGGTGCCTGATCCATACAAACTATCACACAAAATCCATAATGTAAATGATTCTGCTCATGATTCCTTTCTGTGTCAAAATAAGATACTTTTCAGTCTAAGTGAGATATTTCTTTGTCATTTGCACATTTCCTGATGTTCCAGGTACTTCATCAGATGCTGGGGTAAGTAATGATCAAGACAGATAAGAATAACCCCTGCTCTTATGTAGCTTACACTGTCAGGGAGAGTAGGTCACACAAAAAAAATACCCAGGAAGCAGCTGCACACTCACAGCAGGGATGGTCCCGATGCAGAAGCAAGAAGGAATGTGAAAGAAGGTAGTAGAATAAAAGTCCCCAGCTGCCAAGTGATGGTAGGAACTAATGGGAGGTGTCCTATAACTACTGCCCAATGAACATACAGTGACGCAGAAGCATAACAGGATGTGGCAAGGACCATGGCAATAACTATAGTAGAAATAACTAGGGACTGCATAATGAAACTCACTGAGAAAGAAAGGGAGGAAGGGGTTTCAAGATTAGTGTTAAAATACTGGGCCCAAGGGGTGCCCAGCCTGTGGGTGGATCTCAATAAAGATTCAGTTGGTGTTTTGAGTGCTTAGGACATCTTAGGGCAGTATAGCCTTGAGTGCCATAAGTTGTTTCATTATTTCATCATTCTGGTGACAAGATGACAAAGTACACATGTGATAAAGGCAGGAGTGAAAAATAGTCTGATCAGAAAAGAATTGTTGGAACTACCTCATTCTGGACTAGAATACTAAGTACAGAAAAAATGTGTGGTTTCAAAATAATTACAAATTAGAGGGGAAAACAGGAGGCCAAGATAAACACTGACCAATAAGGAAAGAATCAAAAATTGGACTTCTAGAAAGGTCCAAGGAGGAATCATCGGAAAACTGGGACAAATACAGCTGAGAAATTAATGACAGTGTCCGTTCAAACTGTGGGTCTTTTTTGCCAACCCTGGGGCACGAATTCAGGACCTAGGCACTGTCCCTGAGCTTCTTTTGCTCAAGGCTCTTTACCACTTGAGTCACAGAGCCCCTTCCGGCTTTTTCTGTGTGTTACTGCACTCTAACCACTAAGCCACATTCCCAATCCCAAACTGTGGTTCTATTCTATAATAGATTTTGTTGGGAGGAAGAGTCAGGATCCTCTGTATTGAGCCAGCAAGAAGTAATGATGTGGCAAAAGAAAAATTTGATAAGAAGGTAAGCATGGACTGAAAGGGAATGCACCACCTTTCTAGACAAAAGCTTCCTCTATCCCACCTGCAGAAAACTCTTTATGCTCATAGAAAGTTTTAAAACATTACCTTCTCCCTCTGCTTTTATGGTCTCAAGTTGGGATCTTTCCTCTCCTTCCAGTTTCTTCTTGGATAAAACAGCCTCAGTATGTCCCTTCTCAGGTGTTGGCGAAGGACCTGTGACTTCTTTAGCTGGACTCTTTTCTCTCTTAGGATTTTCAGGATTCTCATCTTCACAGTCAGCCATAATTTTCTGAAAAACCGCAAGGGATTTAATATATTCATGACAAAATTCAATAACCACAAAACTGCAAACAGGACTGAAAGTGTACAGAGAAATCTCCTCTATATGACTGTATCACTGAGCGGTGAGGAATTAATAGAAACACAAAATTTGACAGTGTTGCAAGGGGACTCGTTTGAAAGTTCATAACTCCTATATAAGAGAATGATGGATGATCCTCCAGGGAGTCATGTGTCTATTAAGAGAGCAAAAAGAACTTAGCTGTTAGCTCACACCAACAATCCTAAATCTCAGGTAGCTGAAATCTGAGTAGTTAAAAAAAAAAAAAAACAAGTAAGTGTGCTGGTAGCTCACGTCTATAATCCTAGATACTAGCTGAGATCTGTGTATTGTGGTTCAAAGCCAGCCTGGGCAGGAAAGTCTGAGATTTTTATCCAATAAATTACAAAAACAAGCCAGAAGTGGAGCTGTGGCTCATGTGGAAGAGGATAGATTTGAGCAAAAGAAACTCAGGGACAGTGCCTAGTCCCAAAGTTCAAGCCCCAGGACTGGCAAAAAAAAAAAGCCAAATGAAAACTGGAGTCCCTGTGGTCAAGCCCCAGTACTAGCACATAACACACAAACACACACACAAAGAAAAAAGAAACTTCAGGAGGTACGCAAACCTTTTATAGAGTATTTCCTAAAATAAAAAGTATTAGTACTCAAACCATTTATGAAATTAACATTAACCTGATACATTTAACAAGAGTTGTAAAAGAAAAGACCACTATAGGCCATGATACTTCATGAATATAGAGACAAATATCCCAAAAGTTTAGCCAAAAAAAAGCAAATATGGAAGGATAAAGACAAAAACAAACAAGAACCCCAGATACTTGCCGCAGCTAATGCATGGCATTCTAACTAGATAGGAAGCTGAGTTCCAGACATTCACTTTTTTCTTTTTTGAGGCCAGTCTGGGAAAAAATTTCATGATATCCCACTTTAACCAATAAATTGCTAAACTGTTCATAATTTAAAATACTCCCAATCAGAAGTAGGAAGCTTACAAAAATGAAGCTTGAATTGTAGGCTACTGGACAAAAGACAAGACTCCATTTGAAAAATAAGAAAGTATATATGGGGGCATGGCTCAAGAAGTGTATCATCTGTCTAGCCAGGGTGACCCTCTAAGTTAAAAACTAAGAGCACCTACTCACTAAACACTATATTTAACATAAACTATACAACATGTGAGTGAGGAAAAGACAAAAAACTTGGAAGAGAATAAGGAAGGGGTGACACTGTCCAAAAAGAAAAGTATTCTTTACCTGACTTATGTAACTGTAAACTCTCTGTTTATGTCCCTTATAACAATAAAACATTTTTTAAAAAAGAAATGTACTCATTACCTGACATTTAATCCCTCTGTTCATCGTTTGAAATAACAATGTAAAATAAAATTTAAAAAGCTGTTACTAAAAATAAAGGCATAAAATCAATAATCTATATACATTTCATGATAGAATTCAAAGCATGAGGGGACAAGCAGGTTCAATACTTGAAGGCAAATCTATATTAGCCACATACAGAGAAAATGTAGGAAAATAAAACCACCCAGTTTAAAGATGGGTTACAATGAAATGCCTGAAATCTCTAATACTTTAAAATGATCAAAAAGTTCGATAAAAGGAAACTGTCTTGTATTTCAAACAAAAAGTTGAAATACCGTTTTTTTCTACTTGGTAGGTACAGGGGTTTGTGTTCAATCTTGGTGGTCTTTCACTTTAACTATGATCATAGGATGGCTTTTGATAGTCATTTTGAAATGGAATCTCTAGGACTTTTCTTTCAGGGATAGCTTGGAACCACCTTCTTGTTAATCTCACCCTACTGAAGAGCTATGATTACCTGCATGGGCCACTACATCTGGGATGAAATAGAAAAAATTTAAAGGTCCTAGCTATTCAGGAGGCTGAAACCTGAAGATAGCTGTTCAAAACTAGCCTAGATAGAAAAGTCTGTGATATTCCTATTTCTAATTAATCACCAAAAAGCCAGAAGCAGACCTGTGGCTTCAGTGATAGAGCACTAGCTTTGCGCACAAAAGCTCACAGATACTGTCAAGGCCTTCAATTTTGAATTCAAAAGAACCGTCACCCCCCAAAAAATTGTCTTACGCTTATGACAAATATTAAACTTACAGCCGGGCGCCAGTGGCTCACGCCTGTAATCCTAGCTACTCAGGAGGCTGAGATCTGAGGATCGCAGTTCACAGCCAGCCTGGGCAAGAAAGTCTGTGAGACTCTTATCTGCAATAAACCAGTAGAAAACCAGAAGTGGTGCTGTGGCTCAAGCAGTAGAGTGTTTGCCTTGAGCTGAAGAGTGCAGGGACAGTGCCCAAGCCCAGAGTTCAAGCTCCACGACTGACAACAACAACAACAAAATTAAACTTACAGTTAACAGGAAAAGGCTTTTCCCAAAATCAGTAAAGGAGAAAAAGATGGTTGGTATCTATTTAACAGTATGTTTGGAATCCTAAAAACAGTTGCATAGTAAGCTCTCATAGCAGAGTACTACTATGCCCTGAAACACACAAATCTGGAAACTATCCAAGGTGTCCACAATTTCCGGAGTCACCAGAAAAATACAATTGCATCCCAGTGAGAATTACAGCTAAGCATCCAGTCCTGGCTTGTGATTCTGGGGTACAGCGGTAAGTGTTTCACTTTGTGACACCTAGATCCAAACCCATAGCTATGGCAGCAATCCTGGAGAGAGCAGCACCCAGGAAACAGCTATCCTGTGGCTGAGGCCAGCATGCCAGAAAGGGCTGGCACTCCATGCTGAGGCTGAATTTGAGGTCCTATATGACGTGCTTTGTTCACAAGCTGAAGGACTGCACTCATCCGGAATGTTTGTCTGAAACACAGACAAATTCACAACTAGGACCTTGACACACTTCCCTGTCCCAGGAAGACCACCTATATGGGTCCTGTCCAATGTAGTCACTCCTCTAGAAACAGACCCTGCTGCTTATGGTCAGCTTGGGGCAGGAACCGAAATACGCCCACAGGTGGGGAGGAGAGCAAATGCTGCAAGCTTCCTCAAGGTCCCTTCGCCACTGCCCCATCCTGTCCTCCCCCTTTCTGCTCCCCATCGGGAACTCTTTAAAAGGCCCAAGGAATCAGGGAAGAGCCACCAAGGGTTTTGAACCCTCCCCGCCTGGACATTACGTCTGTGTGACTCCCACTCCTCACCCCCCCTGCCAACATGTCTTCCCGGAGCCGAGGAGCCGCTTGGAAAAGGCCTGAATAGACACGAACATGGACCCGAACCTGAGCCCCGAGCACCCCCCCCGCCCCACAGAGCCCGGCAAAGGGCCCAAGGGGAAGCCTTCCGCCCCAGCCAGCAAACCTCCAGATGCTGCGGCCCAGAGGACCCCGGGAGTGGAAGCCACTCAGGAGCACGGGGAATAACGGACACGGGTTGGGGGCAGTGCTGCTGTTATCTAGAGCCGAAATGCAGACCTGAAGTAGACACGGCGCCCAGCTCCAAAATGGCGGGGCAGCGGCGTGCCTCCCTCCCAAAATGGCGGGGCAGCGGCATGCCTCTCTCCCAAAATGGCGGGGCAGCGGCGTGCCTCTCTCCCAAAATGGCGGGGCAGCGGCGTGCTTCCCTCTCAAAATGGCGGGGCAGCGGCGTGCCTCCCTCCCAAAATGGCGGGGCAGCGGCGTGCCTCCCTCCCAAAATGGCGGGCACTGCCCACCTCACTTCCAAAATGGCGGGGCAGCGGCCTGCCTCCCTCCCAAAATGGCGGGGCAGTGCCCACCTCACTCCCAAAATGGCGGGGCAGTGGCCCATCTGACTCCCAAAATGGCGGGGTAGTAGCCCGCCTATATCCCAAAATGGCGGGGCAGTGGCACGCCTCACTTAGAAAATGGTGGGACAGCGGCCCGCCGCCTCATTTCCAAAATGGCAGGGCAGGAGCCTGCCTCGCTCTCAAAATGGCGGGCAGCGGCGCACCTCACTTCCACAATGGTAGGAAGTAGCGTGCCTCACTGCCAAAACGCTGGGGCAGCAGCACGCCTCAATTCCAAAATGGCGGGTAGCTGCACATGCCACTCCCAAAATGGCGGAGTAGAGGTGTGTCTCACTCCCAAAATGGCGGGGTAGCACCCACCTCACTCCCAAAATGACGGGGCAGTGGTGGGCCTCGCGCCCAAAATGGCGGGAAGCAGCACGCCCCACTGCCAAAATGGCGGGAAGCAGCGTGCATCATATTCAGAGGGATTTTCTACAACTGCCTCTAGGGTGCAGACGAGGCTGCACGTGTGCGCCTTCTGTGGCCTGGGGTGGAAGTGCAGGGAAGATTTGTCCCAGGCAGCTGTTCTTTTCTTTTTCTTTCTTTTTTTTTTTTGCCTGTCTTGAACTTGAAGTCAGAACCTAGGCACTATCCATGAGTTTCTTTTAGCCCAAAGCTAGCTTCCTACCATCTGAGCCACAATGCTATGTCTGCCTTTTTTGAAATAACAGTCTTATGGACTTTGCTGTCTTTGAACCGCAATCCTCAGAGCTCAGCCTCTGAGTAGCTAAGTCCCAGAGGTCTTTGATATATTATCGTCCAAGGATGGAGGGATCATGGGACCTAGCTACTGGCCAGCAGCACCTACTTGACCCTGGCAATGGCACCTGTGCCCCCTCTGGAGAAGCCAGGAGTTGTGTGCATACAGAGCCTGATGTGCTGGGAGGCTGATGACCCAAGGAAACCCTGGCTGCCACCACTCATTTTGTCACATGCATCATTCAGGCAGTTTTCCCCCCTGGGGACAACTGCCAATGACAATCGTGCTTGTCAGTAAGAACACCCAGTAGGACCCTGACCCAAGAAACCTAAAGTCCGGGGTGCTATCCATGGTCCACCTTGTGGCCACACCTTTTAAAGGAACCAGTCCCTTTCCTTTTCCTCAGCAAAACATTGGCATGAGCTAGAAATAGCATCAAATGCAACCTATCTGCTGGTAACATGAACGATGCACTGATGATCCTAATGGATACCGCTACCATATGACAAATTCCCATAGCAACTATTCCTGGCAAAAAGCGAGAGTCAGTCTTCCAGAAGTCTCCTCCCCAAACCCACAGTTTGTGGTTATTACTGGTGGAGAAATATTAGTCCTACCCATTGTAAAAAATCAAACAAATCCAAGAGATCCTTGGAAATTGCTTCAAGTCTGTAATGCAATGGTTGCTGGCTGCCAGATGCATGAAGGACTGAAGGTATTTGTGTTCAGCAGGTCAAAGCATTTTTTTTTTCTGGAAAAGCCCAGACACAAGTGGTTTTCAGGAACTTGTACTGCATAAAAAATAGTGAAGATAATTCAGGAGCAGAGTTTGAAGTATAGGAGTGGCTATCTAATCAAGTGTGCACTGCTGTGGATAATAGCATGCTCATGATTGAGCTGCTATCCTGTAATGTTACTGATTTCACCGTACCTTTAGAATAGAGCACATTTTATGAGACTAGGGTAAGGAGTAACACTCAAAGACTAACAGGTCTCCTTCTGTGAGTTGCCTAATTTTACAGACTAAAGACTTGTTAGCAAGGCTCCAGTGACTCACGCTTACAATCCAGTCTCCTCAGGAGGGTGACTGAAGATGAAGGTCCCAAGCCTGCCTGGGGAAGAAAGTCCATGAGACGCATATCTCCAACTAAACATCAAAAAACTGGGAGTGCAGTTGTGGCTCAAGTGGTAGAGTATTTGCTTTGAGCAAAAAAGAATCTCAAGGACAGCACCCAGGACCTGAGTTCAAGAATGGTATAATAAACAAAAACAAAAACAGGCAGAAATACAAGAACATCCTCCAAAGATTTGGTGTTGCTGTTTCACTTCTGAATGTATTTATTTTCCTAACACATGTATCTGAGACTCCCTGTATTGTCCAAGCTTACTCTAAACACCCAGGCTCATCAAGCATCCTCCTGCTCATTACCATGAATGAGTTGTACTACTTGGGTATGTCACTATTCTTGACTAGAAATACTTGCTTTGGTAATATTTACCAGTATTCTCATTCATTTTAAGCAACTTTGTGTTTTCAGACCTATGTCTCACCTATTCTAGATGTGTTTTTCCTTATATAATACATTTTTATGTCAGTATAAACCAAACACTGAGATAGCATTGACCAGCACATTCCTGGGGCTGTATCAGTGATAATGTCTAAAAAAATTAGAAGGAATAGAGACAACCTAAAAACAGTGATAGTTTCTAGCCATAGGAGTTAGGATAAGGAGGAGGAAAGAAATGAAGAAGGTCAGGGTAGATTCTTTGAAAGTATGAAAATATAATAATGAAACCTCTTGAACTTATTTTGGGAAGGGGAAAAATGGAGTGATAACAGAGGATAAGACAATATCATAAACAGGTATGGATTGCCAACATGAATTCATCCCTTCCTCCTGTATAACATTTAAGATAATAAACCCTAAGAGACTACTTCATTTAACATGGGTTTTCCAGTTCCTCCCATTTCTTTGCAAGTGATGCAATATCATTCTTTCTAATGGATGAGTACAATTGCATTGTGTATATGTACCACATTGTCTTGATCCATTCATCCATCTATATTGATTTCATACCTTGGCTATGGTAAATAGTGTTGCAATTAATATGGTTATGATGGTAGCCTTACTGTATCCTAGATTGCAATCTTTTGGATAAATACTTAAGATTAGAATTGTTGACTCATAGGGTAGTTTTATGTTTAGTTTTTTGAGGAGCCTGCATAAAATTATGGTAAGTCATGTCAAGAAAGACACATTTTGTGTTTTCTCTCATGTATGGAAACTAGAATATATCTATCTATAAATATTCATTTTGGGGTTGTATCCAAGTGTTCACTAGTGTACTGACCAAAATATAGTAGGTTCAGGAGAGAACTCCAACATTGTAAGTCCTCAGGAAGGCTAACTCACAGTCCAACAAAGTAAACACCAGGAATTAGGTACTCAGAAGTGCAGGATGGGGTCATTGGGGAGAGTACAGAAAAAATGAGAGGAAGGGGAGGATGCATTCAAAGCATGCAATGCATGCAATGCATGAACTACACAATTAAGAAAATTGAGGAAAGTGGTGGGGTTGGGAGAGATGGGTGAAAATGATAAATATGTGACTTTGATAATTATTTACCATATTCTTATACTACTCTGTTGAATGAAAACTCCTCTCTACAACTACTTAAAAATATTTTAAAAGAGAAAGCAGGAAGAATGATGATAAGCTACTACCTCCTTTGTATGTGCTAGGTATTATACTATATGCTTTTAGATATTTCATGTTCATAATAAACCAGTAAGTAAAAACCTTAAATAATTGAAAGCTTGGGTAATGTGGTAAAGCAGTATCATGACTGTCATGTTGTGAAAGTGAAATTCAGTGTCTAATTTAAATTTGTTTGGTTTGAGGGAAAAGGGTGAAAAAGTTCATCTGTGGAACTCACTGGACATGGATGAAAGTGAACTATACAACTCATGGGTAGAGACAGGAGGGAGGGACTGGGAGAGCATGATGGAACAGAAGACACTGTATGAAAGGAAATGTACTCATTACCTGACTCCTGTAATTGTAATCACTCTGGATGTCACCTCCGTAATAAAAATAAAAATTGTTTTGTTCTTGCTGATGATGCTGTAATCCAGGATGGTAGACATGTGCTCTACACTGAGCTACAACCACAGTATAGATTGCAGCAGAACATGACAGATTCTTATTGGATGGGAATCTTGGAGAGAGATAATACTCATAGTGTTGTTCTCTTGGTCAGTTGGGTTGTTGTAGCAGACTATCATAGCCAGAGTAATTTAAACAAAACACACTTTCTGGGCTGGGAAGGTGGCTCAGTGGTAGAGTGCTTGCCTTGCATGCACGAGGCCCTGGTTTTGATTCCTCAGCACCACATAAGCAGAAAAAGCCAGAAGTGGCGCTGTGGCTCAAGTGGTAGAGCACTAGCCTGAGCTGCAGAGCTGAGGGACATGTCCAGGCCCAGAGTTCAAGCCCCACGACAGGAAAAAATAACCCACACTTTCTTCTCATCATTGTGAACATGAGGAAATCCAATATCAGGGCATATCAGTACAAGAAGGATCTGGTGAGGGACTTTGCATGCCTCTAGTTTGTAGTCAGCTACCTTTCTATGTTCAGGCATGTATGTGTGTGTGTGTGTGTGTGAGAGAGAGAGAGAGAGAGAGAGAGAGAGAGAGAGATTTCATGCTGTAACTGAAGTGATCCCATCACGGACATCCTTCCCTTATTACCTCATCACAAAAAGCCTACAACATTCCATCAAAATAAGAAATATGGTGAGTGGCATGTTTTTTTGTGCCAGTCCTGGGCTTGAACTCAGGGCCTAGGTACTGTCTTTTCATTTCTTTTGCTCAAAGCTAGTATTCTATCACTTGAGCCACAGCTTCATTTTGAGCTTTTTTGGAAGTTTATTAGAGATGAGTCTCATGGACTTTATATCTGCTGGCTTCAAACTGGGATGCTCAGATTTCAGCCTCCTGAATAGCTAGGACTACAATTGTGAACCACCAATTCTGGCCACTTTGGTTTTTAAATACAATGTACTGAGGAAACTGATGTTCAAAATTACTAAATAGGAACCTTCCATTCACAAGAGAAACATGAACTTGACAGTACATAGAAAATCATCACTCTGAAAAATACACAAAACACTAGTTTGTGTATCCCTGTTAAACAGGAAATCAACAAATCTTAGCACCCACTTTGAAAATAACCAATACAATGTAGGGCTACAAGTGTTGCTAGAGTGTTAGAGCATGATCTTATAATGCAAGAGTTCATAAGAACAATCACCATTACTGTGAGGAAAAAAACTCTAAAACCAAAAAGAGACTCAGAGCCAGATATGAGGAGGTACACACATAACCACAGCACTGGAGGCTGAGGTAGGAAGATTTCATGTTCAGGGTAAAATGGGCTCCACAGCAACTTCCATGCCAGCCTTGTCTCCATAGCAGGCACAAGTCTCAAAAACAAAATTACATGTGAAAAGTGCAATTTTAACATAGTCACGCTGAGTTATTGATAGACAATCATGGGCAACATGGGTTTCCACAGAGTCTGGAGTAATGAGTCCTGGCTCTCTAAGAAGCTGGGATGCAGAATAAAGACTTAGTGCCTGGAGTGTTCAAAGCCCTCCTTGGAACACCTAACTTTTATGACTGAGTTAATGAAGAATTGGAGAAACCCAACCAAGAAGGATATGTCATCAGCTAGACCCTCTAGTAGAAGGAGTTTGATCCATCCAATTTGAGTTTGAGTCATTGCTTCCAGGCCAATCAACATGACTTGTATAGGGCTCTCTCAAGACAATGGGAATAAAAATGGGTGGAGAAGCTTTGCATAGTGGCACAAATCTATTATCTCAGCATTAAAGAGGTTAAGGCATGAAGATCACAGGAAAGCCTGGGCTACACAGTGAGTTCAAGGTCACCCTGAATATACAAGGAGAGAACTCTTTCATCAACAATAAAGAGAAAATGAAAGGAAAGAAACAAAAAGGTAGTTTTAAATTCCATCTTGTTGGGAACAAGAGGACAGTAATAGGGTTTCCCAAATGAAGTAATAACACAAAGGATCCCAAGGGAGTAAACAAATGAGCACACCAACAGCAAGCTGTCTTTTTAAAGCAAATTCATAGGGTCGCAGCCCAAGTTTTACTAACAGAAATTTATAACATTCAAAAGTTCCATTACTTTTACTTATTCATTAGCTTTTGATGCTAGAAGGCAACTCTCTTAACAATACAATAAGTTTTCAGCATTAGTATGCTACATTCATGAACACAGAAAACTACTTCTTTCTTTTTTTGAGCACTGTCATAACAGGATTTTATATTTGCGATTTCTTTTTGTTGAGTCGCTTGTTGATTTTCTTTAGCCTTTTTTCAAGGTGTTTAATTAAGTCTTGGGTTTTGAGTCTGAAAAGAAAGGCACAGGTCATTATGAGGTAGGACACATCAAGGGAAATGAGGCATGGGAAATAAAAGCCAGAAATTCTCTCATAACCTGTAAATTTTAGCAAAAAGAAAAGAAAATTGAATTGCTGATTCTCTCTGACATTGCCCATTTTCTTATCTAATTAGCATATTCTACCATTGAGCAAGAGAATCTTATAGGAGTCATTGATTTTAGTAAATAATTTCATTTTTGTTGGTCATGGGGCTTGAACTCTGGGCCTGGGCATGGTCCCTGAGCTCTTCAGCTCAAGGCTAGTGCTCTACTACTTGAGTCACAGTGCCACTTGCAGTTTTCTGAGTGGTTTATTGGAGATAAAAGTCTCACGGCCGGGTGCCAGTGGCTCATGCCTGTAATCTTATCTACTCAGGAGGCTGTGGCTCAAGTGGTAGAGCGCTCGCCTTGAGCTGAAGAGCACAGAGACAGCGCCCAAGCCCAGAGTTCAAGCCCCACGACCAACCCCTCCCCCCAAAAAGTCTCATGGACTTTCCTGCCCAGCTGGCTTTGAACTGTGATCCTCAGATCTCAGCCTCCTGAGTAGATAGGATTACAGGTGTGAGTCACTGTGCCTGGCTTAGTAACTAATTTTTCTTGGGCCCCAAAAAGTATTTGCTCTGAAAAATACTTATCTCAAGGATAAACAGCTGTCTTGAAAGGAGTGTGAAATGTAATTTATTGTTTAGAGAAAAATACAGACATTAACTCAAGTTTGGAGGAAAATCTCAACTATAACAATAAAACAAGATTAGCAGGCCAGTTTTTTGTTTTTTGTTTTTGTCAGTCGTGGGGCTTGAACTCTGGGCCTGGGCACTGTCCCTGCGCTCTTCATCTCAAGGTGAGCACTCTACCACTTGAGCCGTAGTGTTACTTACGGTTTTCTAGTGGTTTATTGGAGGTAGGAGTCTCACAGACTTTCCTGCCTGCACTGGCTTTGAACCATGATCCTCAGATCTCAATCTCCTTAGTAGCTAGGATTACAGGTGTGAGCCACTGGCACCCGGCTAGCAGGCCAGTTTTTATGTCTCTTGGTAAAACAATATAACACTATAGATGAAGGAACATACCAGATGTATTCACTAAGGTGAATTTGAGCCAAACCTATACTGCTTTTTCACCATAAATACTTATGATGCTAAAACAATTATACCTCTTACGAAATGTGACTGTACAAACATCTAGGTCACGCACTATCCTTTTTTTATTTTGCTTTACTAATAAATCATCACAATTCTTTTTTCTCAATATCATCAACAAACTTGGTACCCAGAAGCCAGGAAGAGATCTCCTTTTGCAGACTATCTTCCTAGAGCATCAAAAGTCACTGATGCAGCTGGGTGCTGGTGGCTCATGCTTGTAATCCTGGCTACTCAGGAAGCTGAGATCTGAGGATGGGGGTTCAAAGCCAACCTCGGCAGGAAAGTCCATGAGACTCTTATCTCCAATTCACCACCAGAAAACTGGAAGTGGTGTTGTGGCTCAAAGTGGTAGAGGGGAAAAAGCTCTCGGAGACAGTGCCCCGGCCTTGAGTTCAAGCCCCACAACCAACAAAAAAGTCATTGATGTAGGAAGAATTAAAAGACCCCCAGAGATCCTATGACCTGGAAGACAATGTGGGAAACGGAAAGGTAGCCTACCACATACTTGGAAATTGTATATCAACAAAATAAAAGTAATAAAGCAAAGACAAATGACTATCCCACTCTGCTTATACTGCAGTGAACTGTGTGTGGTGGTCCTGGAAAACACGGAGGCTCATAAGATACCCACATAAATTTGGTGGAGGGGTCAACCTTAATTATAAGTGAAGTCTAGTGATGAAGAAGGTCTGGTCTCCACCTCTCACTTCAGGTCCTGCATGGATCTAGTTGATAAAGAACAAGGACAGTTCCTTTTTCCCCTCACCTTTTCACCTCCTTGATAGCATATTCAACGAGTTCTTTCTTAAATTCCAGAGTTCCTTGCATTTCATCAAGCAACTGGAAGACTCTTTCATATCCTAGAGAAAAGTAATCCCCCATAGATTGTAAAAAATAAAGAAGAAACACATGTCAATTTTGCTGAATATCTAGTTCAGTAATTATGTATCATGGCATACAATGTTACATGGTATATCCATGTGTGTATCTGTGTGTGTATACTTATAAGTAAATGCCTAGATACTTGCTTGTCTGTGTGTTAAAGCTTAAATTGAGATATTGTCCCATATGTAAGTAGTAACCTCAATAAGGAAGTTTAGAATGATAAAGTATCCATTTTTTAACTTTATACAGAGGAACCATCATACATCACAAAATGCAACTGTGGCAAAGATTCCCTTTTCCAAGTTTTTGGAAAGTATCTTACATCATAAAAAGACACAGGCACTCAGGTATTTTTTGGTTGGTTGTGGGGCTTGAACTCTAGGCCTGGAGGCTGTCCCTCAGCTCTTCAGCTCAAGGTAAACATTCTACCACTTGAGCTACAGTGCCACTTCCGGTTTTCTGGTAATTTATTGGAGATAGGAGGTTCATGGACTTTCCTGCCTGAGTTGGCTTTGAACCATGATCCTCAGATCTCAGCCTCCTGAGTAGCTAGGATTACAAGTGTGAGCCACTGGCATCTGGCCACCCAAGTATTTTTATCAGTAGCCATCTACCCAATGTACACTTACCTTCTCCCAAGTTCTCAATTTCCTTACTGAGCTCACGATTAGTATCGGCACTGAATACCTTAGATCCAATTAGCTTCAAACAGGGCACCACAGATGTTGAAGGCACTTCTTCCACTATGAAGTCATCTGTAGAGAGGTCACAGTTCATATCTCTTCCTCCAAATTTGTTACTGCGAGGATTGACTGCCCCATTAACAAAGGAGAGTGGGCATCCAGTGGAGTAGGGGAAGCACTGGGCATAACCTTGTCTCTCCACAAGATGTGTTTATTGGCATTATGGGTGACAGTAGCATCTAGAATCCAAACTGAGAGGCTGAGCTATGAGGCTGAAGGTCTTGTCAACCCACATGGACACCTGAATGCTCTTTTAACTTAAAGTGATTTATTTCCAAGCAAGAGACTTATCCACAGGGAAATACAGTGTTGACAAGTTTCCCTCCATACCTAGGGTACAAAAATACCCTCCTCCTCGCCTCTGGTACCATACTTGGACTCAGAAACTGAGGTGAAAAGGACAAATAGGAGTAAACTTTCCAAGAAACATTTCATTCGTGATTACTTGTCTCCTCAATACAAATTACATAAAACACAAATCTGGGGTTAGAGGCATGTCTCTGGTGACAGATCAAATAGCCACTGAGCAAAAGCATCAGAACAGATGCTAAATTTGAGTCCTGGTCTCAAGAGAAAAATAAAGAAGAAAAGCTCAAATCTCACATAATATCCACGTGACTAGTATGTGCACCCCATTACTAAAAGTCCCATGGTGTAGATTATTCTGCTTCTATTTCCATTCTCTGTCAAAGTGTAGTGCCTTTACTAAGTCTGACACCTCTATGTCATTTATACATGTTCTGTTGTTCCTGGGACAAGGACTAAAGCAGGGATCAGGAATGAACAAGACAAGAAATTGCTCCTTATTTATATCTAGCTTAACTGTCATGAAGCGGGGGACAAGTCAGTAAAAGTGCAAAGTGAAGGACAGCACACGTATAGCTGGACTCATGTTGGTGAAAAGGCAAGAAGAGATAGGAAAGGGGGTAGTAGAATGCTATCCACAGATGTCAGGGAGTGAAAGAGCCTGTTTGAGGTGTTTTCTAAGCAGACTGTATGTAAACAAGAGAGAGTGAGAGAGAGAGATGGCCTGAGCCAGTGCAGAGGGAGAGTGACAGGATTTGGTGAGGCCCAGGACAGCAGCCACAATGGGCAGAACAAGGGATTAGAGTGAAAGTCAACACTTCAGCAGAAGCCATGCTCCAAACATACACTTACCTTCTCCCAAGATGTCAATTTCCTTACTGACCCCACGATCAGTATCAGTAACGATTACCTCAGGGTCTGCTGGCTTCACACTGGACACCACAGTTGATGAAGGCATTGCTTTGACTTTGCTGTCACCTGTGGAGGGGTCATTGTTCATTATCTCTTGCTCCAACTATGTTACCACCAGGATTGACAAGCAGGCCTGCCCCCACTGACATAAAGGGAGTTTTCAGACACAAAATCCAGTCAAGTAGGGGGAAGCACTGGGCATGAGACATCATAACCTTTGATGGAACCCGTTGTGCCATAACAGCATTAACATAGCCCCTGACTTCTCCACAAGTTGTTGTTCATTGATATCCTGGCTGATAGGAACACCAGAAATCCAAATGGAGAGGCTAGGCCTTGAGATAAATGGGTTTCATCCACCCACATGGACATCTGAGTTCTCTTCATAAGCTAAAGTGATTTATTTTAAAGCAAGAGGTTTGTCCACAAGGAAATCTTATAAGAAATTTTCTTCTGATACAAAACACAATGAAAGCTCCTCATAGTACCTGGTGTCATGTATGTATGCAGAACAGGTAAAGAGGAGAAATAGGAAGTGAACTTTCCCAGAAACATCTGAAACATGATGAATTATCACCCTGACACAACTTACCTTCTTCCAAGATGTGAATTTCCTCACTGACCTCCGGATCAGTACCAACAACGATTACCTCGAGTTCTGCTGGCTTCACACTGGACACCACAGTTGATGAAGGCATTGCTTTGACTTTGCTGTCACCTGTGGAGAGGTCATTGTTCAGATCTCTTGCTCCAACTATGCTACTACCAGGATTGACAAGCAGGTCTGCCCCCACTGACATAAAGGGGGTTTTCAGATACAAAATCCAGTCTAGCAGTTGAAGCACTGGTTTGTCACATCATGAACTTTGATGGGCATAATAGCATTCACATAGCCCCTTACTTCTACACAAGGTGTGTTTGATCACTGGTATCCTGGCTAATAGGAGCACCTGACATCCACATTGCAGGCTACATTGCAAGGTAGGAGGGCTTCATCTACGCACATGCACATGACTGCTCCTTACAAGCTAAAGTGATTTATTTCTAAGTAAAGGGAATTTCCACAGGGAAGTCTCATGCTTGACAAATTTTTCTCCAGAAATAGAGCACAACAAAAGCTCCTCACATCCTCTTATACAATGCATGTATGTAGTGAAATTTCCCAGAAACATCTCACATGTGACTATCTCCCTGACACAATTTATACACATAAAAGATCATCCACAGGTCCTGCTGAAAGGTATGAAGCAGATCATAATAAGGGGGAGACTGAGCTATCCTGACCAAATGCAGAGGGAGAGTAACAGAATATAGAGTTAAATTCAGAGTCAAAGAGAAAGAGAAGGTGTCCAGGATAGGATATAGACAGAAGCATGGGTTTAGGTGGTGGATGGCCTGTGTACCACAGTGTGTAGTCAGGTAGTGTACAGAGTATTTGGAAGCACAGAGAACTGTTTTTTGGCATGGTCTGGTGTGGCATGGCCTAATTACCTGATTCTTTCTTCATTGTGGCAACAGGATGGGAGAGTGCAGTCACAACTGGTGTTGGAAGAGGAAGCATACTGATCAGGAAAGAACTGTAGGAACTGATTGGGGATACATAATGCCATAGTGGGCTAGAAATAGAGAAAATTCATAAATTGGAAATTCTTGCAATTGGGTTGGGGAGGAATAGAAAGGAAAATGCAGAAAAACATGAAAACGGGCATTCAACAATATTGAGAAGAAACAAGGAGAATTGAAGTCCTAGAGAGCAGAGGAAGGAAAGGAGTGCACAACTGGGCCAAACATTGCTGCAAAATGAACGTTAATATTTGCTCAGATTGTGAGCATAGAAATTGTGTCCATAGAAATTGTGTGGGATGTATGAGTAATGAGGCAGGATCCTCTGTAACACCAAGCAGGAGAACTGATGTTGGGGGAAGGTGAGGTATGAGCAAGAAGACTCTACCAGTATTCTGTGTGAAAGCTGTCCCTGTTCCACCTGCAGGAAGATCTTTATGCTTGCAGTTAGCTTCAACATTTTTCATCAATTCAGAGGAGCTTCCTTCCCTTGTACACATGCAGGTGACTGCCCACTCCCCCCAAAAACATGGTTACCTTTCCTGGTTTTTTTGACTAAGGCCTTAGGATGGGATTCTTCCTTTTTGGTTGCTTTCTTCATGGATGTAAGGGCTTTAGTACATCTCTTCTTAGATGATGGTACAGAACCCGAGCCTTCTTCAACTGGGTTCATTTTGCTTTTTTTCCTTTCAGAATTTTCAGGTACTTCATCAGACATAATTTCTTGGAAAATAATAATGGACACCATTCATTACAAAATGTCACCTTCATAAAAGTGGAAATCAAATGAAATTATCTAGAACAAGACGGAGACTTAGAAGATTCCTCTGAGTGGCTGCATCATTGAAAAGTCAGTAAATCATAAAAACACATAAAATTTGACACAGCAAGGCAAGAGGAATCGCTTGAAAGTTCACAAATCTTCCATAAGAGAATGCAGATGGGTGTTCCAGAAAATGTGGCAAATACAGAGTTTGTAATTTTATTCAGCTACAAAGAAGAAGAGCATCTTGGTATTGACCAGAATAGACAGGTTTATTCTGATGAAAATAAAATATTTGCACATCTGAAGTATCAAACTAAAAATGAAACCTCCATGAACAGTTGAGACTCTTAGCTAAATTGCTTCCTAAAATGTTGAAAATGAATTAGTTCCTCCACACATTGAATGACATAAATATGAACTTAATGAAAACATATACCAAAGAAATTAAAGTAGAAGACAACTATGCAACATGATCATAACTGAAAATAGGAAATCCTAAATAAAAGATTAGCAAACATGTCTGGTGTTGTACTTACAAGGCTGAGATGTAAAAATTACAATTCAAAGTCAGCCAGGGCAGGAAAGCCCATGAGACTCTTATCTGCAATTAACCACCAGAAAACTGGAGGTAGCACTGGGGCTTAAAGTAATAGGGCACTAGTCTTGAGCAAAAGAGCTCAGGGACAGTGCCTGGAGTTCAATCCCCATGACTGACAATAAAAGACTGGCAAAATAAACAGAGAAAAAGGGCCACAGGTATAACAAAACACCAAAACACAACTCTGCCATGGCTCAAATTTAGAATCTTAACTTGGAAGGCTGAGAGGGAAGATGGAGGGCAAAGGCTAGTCTGGACAAAAGTTTACCATTTCAACCAGTAAAAAGTGGGATGGTAATGTCAGCTTTCTTCTCAGCTAAAGCAGAAAGCTTAAATATATCCTCTGTTGTCAGTGTATTTGATTTTGGTACCTGGCATCTTGTATATACATTTATTTAATTTGAGGAGGGGAAGGGGAATAACAAAATGCTGAAACAAGGACACAGAATGACCCATTGCAACAATGATACTTACAAGACACTATGCTGGGAATGAACTTTACAACTTCGGGAAGGGAAGGGAAGGGAAGGGACAATAGGAGAAAAACAAAGGAGGGGGTAACAATGCTCAACAAGAAATGTACTCATTACCTTACTCGTGTAACTGTAACCTCTCTGTACAGCATATTTACAATAAAATGCTAAAAAAATTTTTTAAAGAATCGGTTTAGGTTACTCCAGACAAAAAGTAAGAACTTACTGGAAAAAATGACAAAAAAGGGAAAAGGACTAGTGTTAGGGCTAAAGTGGCAAAGCACCTGACTGGCAAAAAGGCTCTGAATTAAAACACCAGTAGTAGGCCAGACACCTATAATCCTAATTAGGTGTCTGAAATATGAGGATCAAGATTTAAAGCCAGGAAGTGGCTCTGTGGTTCAAGCGGTAGAGCGCTCGCCCTAAACTAAAGAGCTGAGGGACAGCGCCCAAGTTCAAGCCCCACAACCGACAAAAAAACAATAACAACAAAACCAACAGCTTTCAAATCAGTATAGTAAATAAAACACTGTTAGAAAAGCAGTATCAATCTAGAAAAAAAAAAGATTTAAAACCAGGCCAGGTAGAGAATTTAGAGTAACTCACACATTAACAAGCAAGAAGCTGGAAAGTTAAAGCATGATGAAATGGTAAAGCAATAGCAATAAGTGAAAAGCTTGAGATGAACAGGAGGCCCCAGGCTTCAATGTCCAGAACTGGCACAAAAAAGAAAAAGGAAAAAGCAATCAGCAGAATAAAAAAACCACTGGGCACTGGTGGCTCACGCCTGTAATCCTAACTATTCGGGAGGCTGAGATCTGAGGATTATGGTTCAAAGCTAGCTTGGGCAGAAACTCCGTGAGACTCTTACCTCCAATAAACCATTCAGAAAACCCGAAGTGGCACTGTGGCTCAAGTGGTAGAGTGCTTGCCTTGAGCTGAAGAGTTGAGGGACAGCGTACAGGCCAGAGTTCAAGCCTCATGACCAACCAAATGAAAAAAAAAAAAAGAAGAAAAGGAAGAAAAAAAACCACCAGTACCATGAAAAACAAATGAACAAATAAACAAACTGTTGTGGTAAAGACCAAAACAAGTATGTTATGGTAAAGATCAAAACAAGGAAGCCAAAGCTCATTCAACATTTGAAGTAGTCAGTTAACTACATCTACAAAATGCATCGAAAAGAACACAACCGTTTTATCTGTTTTTATTATTATTGTATTTATGTAATTGTAAACAAGGGTTTTCATTTAAGATGTCACTTTAAGAGTAAAATATAGTGTTTCTTGTTTCCTTGTTTTGGAGTTCATTTCACAGATTATTTTATATGAACACCTGCCCATTTTTATTGAGCCTTTGTCCACTACTCCTATGCTTAGCCTCCTTTGGCCTCTGTATGTTAATGATTAGGGTCCTATATAATTTATCATGTCCCAGGCTTATTTATTTATTTTTGGTCATTCAGTGTGTTTACTTGTAGATTTATAGGCACATTTGAGTTACCATAAATGAGGGAAACTGCAGCCTATATTTCTTTGGTTCTGGCTTACTTCACTTAATATAATATTTCCCAAGTCTTTCCATTTCCTTACAAATGGTACAATATCATTCTTTCTGATTCATTCATCCACTGAGGGACATCTATATTGATTCCATATCTTAGCATTGTTGCTGTTTTGTTCTGTTTTCCTTTTGTATTGTTTGTTACTTTGTTTAAATTTGGGAGGGTAAGGAAGGGTACATAAAGGGTGGGATAAGGATGAACAAATACAACAGTGATACTAGACACTATGTGGAAAATAAACTGGTTATCTTATGGGTGGAGATGGGAGGGAAAGATTGAGGAAGAGTGACGGAAGGGGAAAAGTGGTTCAAAAAGAATTGTACTGATTGTACCTGATCCATGTGACTGTAACCCCTCTGTATATCAACTACACAAAAACAATTAAAAATAAAAAGATTAGTGTCATCCCTTTCACCATTCTCCCTCTTTAAAAAACAATTGTGTTTAAAATTGGGTTACTGTTCAACTTCTGTTAATGCTTTAGAATGATCAGCATCTTAGATAAAAGGTAAATGCATCAAGTTTCTATAGAAAAAACTGAAAGACAATTTTTGTTGCCCTGTGCAAGGACCTCCTTCTCGATTGGCTTATGTGATCAGCTGCAGCTCTATGACCTGAGATACTTCTAGCCCTTCTTTTTCCTGGTTGGTTTAGAGATGAATGGGTGGACATTTTAATATTGGCTTGGCTTTGAACCTAAATTTCTGGCCTTCTGAGTACTATAGACATGAACCTCAGCCAAATAAGCCAAAACAACTTTTAAAAATAAGCTATGACAAAGATCTAAGGTACAGGTGAAATCCCAACACATTTACCCCCAAGTCTGGAAAAAAGAAAAGGACAGTTTCTATCTATTGAAGAATGTATTGGGTGGATGCCCTGAAAGTGAAAAAGGGCCAGACAAATGTAAAGGTATATTGATTAGGGAAGAAAAACTAAAAATTTAAAATTTCACAGTCAAAAAGCTATCAGTCCATATAGGTTAGTAAGTTTCTGGACCTAGGGACAATAATCATAACCCACCAGCATTTCTGTGTAATAAACACAAATTCCTAGAAAATAAAAGCTAAATAACCACTGAAAATGAAGCTCAAATGTTGAAATATAGAAGTGAATGAAATGAAAGCTGACTTATAGTTCTGTGTAAAACATATAAACCATTAATCAGCCTTAATAGTAAAAAAAAAAAAACTATGATCATTTTCCCACCCCACGCCAAAATGATTTTAACTACCTAGCTTACAATATCACCCTTTTAAACTTGATAGCCTAATAATCTACACTACAGAAGTCAAAGGACTTAAGAAACCCAAACAGTCTTCAATAAAAGCAACACAGTTAGCACATATATTGACAGATGTCAGATTGAGTATAAAAGGAAAAGTAATGTAAACCATTTGGCACTGGATCCAGGAGAGGTGAATACACCAGTACAACAGGACAGAAATGGAAACAAATACAGAAATACAAAACAGCTATATTTGTGACCTCTAGACCAGAAAATCACTGCAGAAAGGATGGTTCCTTTTCTTTATCAAATACACAAGGCATAATTATACATTCACTCTTATTTAGTGGGAGAATAATAGTAGGATATTATCTTTGTGGATTTAGAATGGGCCAATTTTTTAAGAGAATAAATGCCCTATATATAAATATAGCCTCATTGATAGAAAAATAGGCAATTGTAGAAAATCCTCAATATTTTCTATTTTTATACATGTAAATGTAGTATGGGAATCCATACTACATGAAAAACAGATATAATTTTTAATTGGGAGCATTAAGATTGGGATCAGGGAATGGCAGTTGCTAGACAGGTATTCTAGTAATTGAGTCAAGTCATCTGGCCATTTTTACCTTTATTTATTTATCAGATAGGGTCTTAGATTTAGCTCAGGGCTGATCTCTCACTGCCCTGAGTCTGTCTAGGCCTCCCTCCTAAACTAAAATGTCAGATGTATTCTGCCCCATCCAATTTATTTCTTTTTTTTTCTTTTTTGGGGGTCCGGACGTGGGGCCTGAACTCTGGGCCTAAGTGTTGTCCCTCAGCTCTCCAGTTCAAGGCTAGCGCTCTACCACTTGAGCCACAGTGCCACTTCTGGCTTTTTTTCTTTTTGCTTATGTGGTGCTGGGGAATCGAATCCAGGGCCCCACGCATGCAAGGCAAGTGCTCTACCACTGAGCCACCTTCCCAGCCCCCCAGTTTATTTCTTTATATGGAATTGTCTTAACAATTTGCCCCAGATGGCCTGGAACTGCACCCCTTCAGATCTCTGCCTCCCCAGTAGGTTGGATTATAGTCCTGTTCCATCCTACTCCACACTATCCAATTTGCAACACAAAATGACAAAACTTATACAAGCAATTTTAAAAGCAATGCTTCCACACTGTTCTAGGCCTGGAATCTCAGATTTTGAGTAGATATAGAGTAGAAGAATCATGGTTGAGCCAGGCGCCGGTGGCTCACGCCTGTAATCGTAGCTACTCAGGAGGCTGAGATCTGAGGATCGTGGTTCAAAGCCAGTGCCAGCAAGAAAGTCCATGAGACTTATCTCCAATAAGCCACTAGAAAACCGGAAGTGGCGCTGTGGCTCAAGCGGTAGAGCACTGGCCTTAAGCTGAAGAGCACAGAAACAGCGCCCAAGCCCACAGTTCAAGCCCCACAATCGACAAAAAAAAAAAAAATCATGGTTGGAACATACTGGGACAAAACTTTCTCCAGACTCCATGTCAACAAATAATTATGGTGGAATTCATGGCATTTCACTGAGAGGCATAGGTAGAAGGACCTAGATCCCAGTTGTTCCTAGCAACAATGAAAGACCCCTTCTGAAAAAAATCACTATGGAAAAAATCTAAGTGAAGGCAAATTCTAAGCTATGATTTCAGCTAAATCCATATAAGAGAGTTTAAAAAATCCAGAAAAGAGTTTTAAAAAATCCACAGTTCAAGCAGACACTCTGAAAACATTACAGCATGGAATAGGAGAAACCTTAGGTCTCCTTGGCTCAGGCCGAAATTTTTTGAATAGAGACCCGGAAACACAACAAATCAAAGAAA
>NW_012267254.1:1004342-1014204 GCF_000151885.1 Dipodomys ordii | reverse complement strand
CCAAAGGAGGAGGCTGCAATGCTTGGTAAGAAATGTACGCATTATCCTGCCCATGTAATTGTAACCCCTCTGTACAGTATGTTCACAAATAAAAAATAAATAAATAAATAAATAAAAAATCCACAGTTCCTTAAGTCAGCAGAGGATTGCAGTCACAGCAAGAGTGACAGCTGACTACAAAGCATATGCTTGCAAGTCAGGAGCGCAACTGGAAGTTCTCCATGTTGCTGAATACAGATTAACAAACAGATGCCCGGTGCCATCGCAAAAATACTAGATTGAGTGCCCAGGGAAGAATTGTCTTATGGCTGAGGCCAAGAAAGCCAGGGAAAGTCCCCATCTCAGTATTGAACCTGAGACCTGGACCCCAACCAAGCCATCTGCCTTTCCAAGCTGTAGTACCTCATTTACCTAAAATATTCTACTAAGATGTAAACATAATCCTGAAAATCCTGTGCCTGGCTGACATAACTCTGGTAGAAGAAACATAGGGTTCTTCTCCTATACAGTTGCCTCTTTTAAAAACTACACTCTTCAACCCATCATTCCCAAGGAGCTGGAGCCAAGGATTCATTATTATCTGGACAGAGACTGTGAAGTCAACTCTCCAAACACTCTTTAATACCAAAATCCAGCAGTCCCTAAGCAGTCACTACCCAGGAGTGTACGAGTTCCTCAGAAGCCACGTTCCCCCTACAATGACTAAGAAAGTACAAGCAGGGAAGAGACTTGATGTTGACGTCTGATATCAAACACAATATTGACATATCCTTCCCCCAACAATCTACTGAGCAGCCAAAGATGGTGCTGTCCTAGTAACAGAGCTTCACTCATGAAAAACTCTCTGAGAACTGAGCACAGTTCCCCAGGCCTAGCCCCTCAAATCCACAGCACAAACAAGACAGGGCCTAAGCGAACCAACCACTCCCCCCCCCCTTGGAGTGACCATCTAGTTGTTGCCGCCACAATGCCGCCTCAAATTTACCAAGAAGTAAGACCTCATCTTTACCGATAATAACATTAAGAGAGACGTTTCAACCAAGAAACAAAGCTCTGCCCCCTCCCTCTCCCCAGTGCTGAAATTCTGACCTAGAGATAGAAGTCTGAGACGCCTCCAAAAGGACCGTTTAACTGTACACGTCGTTTTCAAAATGGCCTCTAGCTGTGTGCCTGTTTCTAGAGGGACTTTCTAGAACCCGCCTCCAGGGAGGTGCCGTGCACGTGCGTCCTCTAGTGGTGTGGGGTGGAAGTGCAGGCCAGCTGTCTCCTGGGGATGGTTTCATGGAAACTAGAAACTGTCTAGTAGCTGTCTAATCACACCTGACCTACATAAGCTGGAGGGTTTTTATTTTTGGGTTTTTTTTTGTCATGGGGCTTGAACTCTGGGCCTGGGCGCTGTCCCTCAGCTCTTTGGCTCAAGGCTAGCACTCTACCACTGGAGCCACTTCCGGATTTCTGGTGGTTTATTGGAGATAAGAGTTTCATGGACTTTCCTGCCCAGGCTGGCTTTGATCTTCACATCTCAGCCTCCTGAGTAACTAGGATTACAGGCGTGAGCACCAGCACCTGGCTAGACTGGAGGTTTTATATACCCAGAGCAAGATGAGCAGGAGATTGATGGCCAGCACAACTACTGGTCCAGCCAAGAGAGATCTAGGAATCTGACTCCTGTCACTCAATGTGCCTGGTGTCTCATCCAGGTATTTTCTGTTGTGACAATTAGTCAAGTCTTAGTCTGAATTGAACTTTCAGTATGCAAAAATTCTGTGGGTGCCATCCCTAGCCCTGTTGTGGCCCTTATGTTTAAAGGGACAAGGCTCCCTATCCTTTTCTAAGAAAAACAAAGAATGGTGAATTGGAGTTGGTAGGAATTGCAAACTTCCATTCATAGTAACAAAAAAATGTGCAATGATAGCCTTAATGGGTTACAAAACCTGGTCACTAAACCTAGAAACAATTATTCTCAGGGGAAAAAAAAGCTTCCATATCACATTTCTTACACTAAGTCTCTGGCTCAAACTCATGTTCCCTTTTACTCCTAGGGATAAAATAGCCATACTTCCTGTAAAATTAGGTGAATCCCAGTTTCCTAGGATATCACCTTCCATTCATGCTTACAGTATGGGTTTTCTTGGCTGACAGGGGCTGACTAGGATCAAGCTGTTGGTGGCCAGAATTTTGATGATAGTGTTACTCTGGATTAGATCTTGTAAAGAGTTTTCAGGGCCTTGTAATGCAGAGAAATAATGATAAGGGTATGTTTTGAGGGAAGTCCCAGCCAGATACCCTGTTCAATGGTTAATCTGAGGCTTACTGTTAAGCTACTATAGGGTAAAGATGCTGGCTTCAATATTACTTTGGGTCAGAGTATGAGTGAGAAAAAGGCTACTTGTAAGTCCTCAAGGATTATAGCTGTTCTATTATGACTCCTAATTTTATTAGGTAAACACACTTTATAGTAGATATCCACTATGCTAGATTTCCACCAGGGTATCCCATACTACATCAGTTTTCAGCAGGGCGCACTTTTGGGAAATGAATCACAGACTCCTATGAACACTTTGTCACCAACTTATGTTACT
This sequence comes from Dipodomys ordii, assembly GCF_000151885.1. Classification (NCBI taxonomy): domain Eukaryota; kingdom Metazoa; phylum Chordata; class Mammalia; order Rodentia; family Heteromyidae; genus Dipodomys; species Dipodomys ordii. The sequence continues at coordinate 1,011,622 of NW_012267254.1, read as the reverse complement.
CATATCCTGCAATGCTGAATCAAAGAATGGTATAATTGTTGAAAGCTTCACTGGTAGTTTTACTACATTTGTCAGTAGTGGGGTCTGAACTCCAGGCCTTATGCTTGCTTGGCAGGTGCTCCATCTCTTGAGACACAACTCCATCTACCTTTAGCTGGTATCAGCTCTCTAAGCTTCATTGAAAAAGTATGGAAGGTGCCAATTCCATTCGTTAACGTGCTCCATGGAACTACTCCCTCTATAACCCAGTTCACGTCTTCAGTAAAAATGTATGTGCTGGATTGCTTTCACACTTATTTTTCCATATCCAGAAGCCAAACTTTGTGTTCATTCCTAGTAATTTTTGGTTATGGGCTCATAGGTTTTTATTTCAAAATGGAAGTTAATTCAAGAGCTGGGCATGATAGCACAGTGTTTTCTCAGCCAGAGTAAAAGCACAATGACTGGGCAAAAATGGCATGTACCTGTCATGCCCAGTGACCAGTGAAGGCCAGGCATCATTAAAGCTCTTACTGAGATGAGTGCAGGTAGCTCATGCCTATAATCCTAGCTACTCAAGATGCTGAGATCTGAGGATTGTTGTTCAATGCCAGCCCAGGCGAAGAAAGTCCATGAGACTCATCTCCAATTGACCACCAGAAAATCAGAAGTGGTACTGTGGCTCAAGTGGTAGAGCACTAGCCTGAATTGCTGAGGGACAGCGTCAGGCCCAGAGTTCAAGCTCCATGACCGACCAAAAAAAAAAAAAAAGCCAGATCTTGCTGAAAAATAACCAATTCTAAAACTGGTTTTAGACATGGCTTAAGTGGCCCTGTCTAACAAGTATGAAGCCCTCAGTACTATCTCCAATATAGCCAAAGACAGAACACCAAACAAAACACCCAAACAAAACAAGCAAAAAGTATCACCCACGATGACAATGATTCACACATTACAAAACAGCTATGACAGTAAATTCAAATCCATAATTCAAAATAAAGACGAAGTGAGGCAACTGATTTAATCATTCTACACTACAAATTTATACTGTATATAATGATATACAATTAGTGTTCGTTGATTAAAAATAATGTCCATAAACATAGGCCCCATGGTTTCCCTTATTTGCAATAACTAGTGTGTCTGAGACAAGCATAAAAGGTCAGATAAGTTGATGTTAGGTGAAATGAACCCCAAGGTAAATATTCAAATGATTTTTCTTTCATGCAATTGTTTCTAACATATTTATAAGATGATTTCTTTGTTGCCTTTTATGTCCCTCCCCCACAATATAACCCCTACTTTCACTGTATTGATGCTGGTATAATTTGTGGAGAGAAAGGGAAAAAACAAATCGTTTAAACAGGGATACAGGTAGACCCATTGCAACAATGAGAGGTACAAATTGTTAAGTCAAAAAACAAACTTTACAACTTTGGCAGGGGGAGAGGGGGTGATGGAGGGGGAGATGGAAAAGGGATAGGAAGGGGAAACAAAGGAGGAGGCAACAATGCTTGATAAGAAATGTACTCATGTACATTGTACATGTACATGTATCTTGCCCATGTAATTGTAACTCCTCTGTAAGGTATTTTCACAATAAAAAACAATGTCAAAAAAAAGTATCACCCAATTGAATGAAGCATGTTTATGCCATTAACATCGCATTCAGAGGCAGAAATAAGGCAAATTCAGAGATAGCATGGGCTCCATAGCTGCTTCCAGACAGTCTGGCCTTCCTTCTAGGACTAAAACCCAAAACAGCAAGCAATTAGTGGGGTGTTGATGGCACATACCTGTTATCCTAGCTACTCTGGAGGCTAAGATCTGAGGATTGTGGTTCAAAGCCAGCTTGGGCAGAAAAGTCCCCATGATACACTTTTCTCCAATTAACCACTCAAAAACTGGAGGTGGCACTGTGGCTCAAGTGGTAGAGCACTAGCCTTGAGCACAAAAAGGCTCAAGGACAGTGCCCAGGCTCTGAGTTCAAACCCCACAACCAGTAATCAAAAAAACAAAACTATATTTGTATAAAAATTGAGACGCTTGGGAGTTCCGGGAAGATGGCGGAGGAGAAGCTGGAGGCTAAACAAGCTCTCGCATAGAAAGCAGTTTTAGAGTTCCAGTGAACAGTCCTAAGCCAGAGAATTACACCAAGTGTGCCTTCACAGGACAGAGAGATAGGCCAGAGAGGGAAAATACAGGCAAGGAGACAGATCTGAGCACTTGCCAGCAGCCGCTGCTGCGGCGGCAGTGGTGGCGGCGGCAGCCGTAGCTGCCATACCTGCAACACAGTGAGTCCGGGACGAAGGAGCCAGACGCGGTGAGCTAGCAGATTCTACTCAACACCAGCAAGAACTGACAAGGAGCAGACGTCTTCATCCTGCAGTTTGAATACCAGAGACAACCCAGGAACCAAGACGCGACATGAGTAGAAGCCTGATGTCCTCACTCCTTCTCAGGAGGCAGAGGAGGGAAGGCCATCCCCCCCACCACTACTGGAGATCTCCATATTTGATACTGACACAGGCCTGGCTGAGCTGCTAGCTCCAACTCAGGCCTTGGAAGAAAACTAGAGACATTTAGCAGGTCACCAGAACCTAACCTGACCTGCCAGACTCAGCTCCACCCAGGGAAAAGTCACCCAGCTCAGGCTACCAGCCCCAGGAATGGCTTTCTTCACTGGGTAAACAGAGCCAGAGGCTGCCCCTCCCTTTAGCAGCCTTGACAATCAATTGAAATTCAGTAAATATAAACCCTAAGAGTGTCTCTAAGCTGGGCTCTGTGAGTCTCTCACAATCTAACTCCTCAGGGGAAAGCTACTGTTTGCTGAAAGCCCTCAACTCTACCCAGAACTTAGCCTCATCACAGCATCTCCAAACTTCAGGAAACAACCATCTCCCTCTTTTGTGATACTCAAAGCAGATCTCCCTCCCATTGAACTAGCCTGGGAGGAGGATCACAAAATCCTGGGTAAAGCAAAGCGTTTTTCTGCCAGCTCAAACAAACTGACTTAAGAAACCAACCAAGCCACAGGAAAATCAAACACCACAAGCACACCAGAGACTCCAACAAGAGGCTGGTTATGGACACAAGGGAGATAAAGGATCTTCCCACCCCTCCCAAAAAGAATCAAAGAACTTTTTTTTTCTTTTTTGTACCTTTTATAAAAAAAATTTTCTAAAACTTTTTTTAATTTTTACCTTTTTAAAAAACTTGTTTTCTAGTAACTTTTTTTTCCTTCCTCTTATAATTATTTTAGGGGTATATGTGTGTGTGTTTTTCTTTCATTCTTTTTTTTATTTGCAATATCTAGTATATGTCTGAGTCAAGCAGAAAAGGTCAGATAAGGTGATGTTAGGGAAATGAACCCTAAGATATGTATTCAAATGTTTGTTTTTTCTTTCATGCGATTGTTTCTAACACATTCATAAGATTATTCCTTTGTTGCTTTGTGTGTCTCTCCCCCACAGTATAACCCCTGCTTTCACTGTATTTGATGTCGGTATAATTTGTGGAGGGGAAGGGGAAAAACAAATCGCTTAAATAGGGGTACAGGTGGACCCATTTCAACAATGAGATGTACAAGTCGTTATGTCGAAAACGAACTTTACAACTTTCGTGCGGGAGTGGGAGCAGGGAGGATTGGGTGCGGGGGGGGGTGAGAGGCAGATGGGAAGGGATGGGAAGGGGAAACAAAGGAGGAGGCTACAATGCTTGATAAGAAATGTACTCATTATCTTGCCCATGTAATTGTAACTCCTCTGTATAATATTTTCACAATAAAAAAATTTAGTTTTTTTGGGTTTTTTGTTTAGCTCTAATGAACTTCTGATCTGTTTTTCTTTCTTTCTCATTCTTTTCACCTTTTCTTCTTTCCTTCTTCTTTGTGTGATTTAATTGCTGTGCTGCACATCCTCAGATATATCCATAGTCGATTATTAGACCTTATCCCCCATTGTGTACACACTTAATCCAGAAATTTATTACTCAGTTCAAAACCTTAGACTTAAATTCCTTAATAGCAGTATTGACTCTTCATCCCTATATATTTTAAGTATTTTTATTTTTAAGTTTTTCACGTCTCCTTTATATCCCTCCCCTTCTCTCATTATATCCACATTCTTCTCTGTATATTTTGCTTTCAAATTTCCATAATTTTTAAGCATTACACGTTTTATTTTTTAATTTTTGCTTTTCTATTTTTTCTTGTCTCATTTTTCTTTCTCTTTCTTCTTTTTTTCCTCTCTCTCTACTTTCATCCTATCCAACCTATTTCCCGCTTTGAGGTTAGCATTTAGTTAAGTAAACTCTCCGTGTGCCTTCCCACATTTCTCTATTCCTATTTTTACCCACATCTCTCCCTAAACCTAATAATTTCTGGTTTGCCAAATTCTTCTTTGTGGTTCGTAGCCCATGAATATATAGTTGTTTAATGTTGAATAGATATAACTGTTGAACTAGGTTGTACCTGCAGACTTTTGACTGTGCAACTATAGACTTTAGCTGATGCTTGGCTTAAGATAGTATTCTAGCACAAAACTTGTGTTACTTTCATCCCAACTGGGTAGAGTAAGCCGGAAAAACACAAGAAAAATGGCAAGTCCGGGTATCTCAACTCCCACTCATGATAATCAGGGAACAGAACAGATAATGAATAATCCAGAGGAGAGTTCCCAAATAGCTCTACAAACACTGATGGCAAACATGGTAAATGAAAAGATTGAAAACATACAAAGGACTCTGTATGAGCGTGATAGAGAGAGTAGGCAAACCAAAGGTTAATACAGGAAAAGACTGAAAACATACAAAAGAATCTGTATGAGCGTGATAGGGAGAGAGAGGAGGCAAACCAAAGGTTAATACAGGAATATCATGAGCGTGAGGAAGCTACTCAAAAACTGATACAAGAATTGCATGAGCAGCTTGAGAACACTCAAAGAGAAAGGCAGGAATGGCATGAACGTGAGGAAGCTAAGCAAAGAGTAATACAGGAATTGAGAGAGCAGGATGAGAAAACACAAAGATCACTAAAGGCATTCAAGGAATCCATTAACAAAGAGCTGAAGGAAGTCAGGGAGAACACAAAGGGAATGCTGAATGGAACCCAACAGAAGGAATGGGAGTCCAAGGAAACCATAACCAATCAATTAAGTGATCTGAGAATAAACACTGAACACCAAATTAAGGAAGTAAAGAAGCGCATACAGGGCTGGGAAGGTGGCTCAGTGGTAGAGTGCTTGCCTTGCATGCCTAAGGCACTGGGTTCGATTCCTCAGCACCACATAAGCAAAGAGAAAAATGCCGGAAGTGGTGCTGTGGCTCAAGTGGTAGAGCGCTAGCCTTGAGCTGAAGAGCTAGCTGCGGGACAGTGCCCAGGCCCAGAGTTCAGGCCCCACGACCGGACCCAAAAAAAAAAAAAAAGCTCATACAAGATCTAAAACAAAGCTTCAACAAAGAATTTGAAGCCATCAAAGCTGACCAATTAGAAGGAAAAGAAATAAAAAACAAAGTAGAAAGTCTTGACAACAGGTTAGACCATGCAGAAGATAGAATCTTGGGGATTGAAGACTGCCTAGATATTATAGAGAAAAAACATACAACCATCCAAGACAAGTCCAAGAAATATGATAAATCTATTCAACACTTGGAAGACACCATCAGAAGGACTAATCTGAGGATAATAGGTATAGAGGAGCACTTAGAAACAGAAGTTAATGGTCTAGGAAATTTGTTTAACAGGACCCTAGCAGAGAACTTCCCAAACATGCAAAAATATAGGCCTATTCAGATACAAGAAGCTTTTAGAACTCCAAATAGACCAGACCAGAATAGGACATCCCACCATCACATTATAATCCACACAGGATCAATTCAGACCAAGGAAAAGGTCCTTAAAGCTGTCACGGAGAAAAGATCAATCACCTATAAAGGGAAACCAATTAGAATCACCTCAGATTTCTCAGCAGAGACAATTAAAGGAAGAAGAGCCTGGAATGATGTATGCCATGCCCTAAAGACAAACAACAATCAACCAAGAATACTGTACCCAGTTAAACTCTCCTTCATAACTGAAGGACAAATAAAAAAAAGAAAAATTGAAACAATTTATCTTCACCAAACCAGCCCTACAAAAGATTCTTAAAGATGTCCTACTCATAGAAAACCAACAAGACCACAATAAAGGTCAAGAAACTGCACCCAAACTGAGAATCCAAGAACCATAGGAAGAACCCAGTAGCTGCGACCCCCAAGAAGTTGGATTAAATGGCAGGAAGTCCCAAATACCTCAGTCCTATCTCTCAACATTAACTGGCTTACCTCTCCAATTAAGCGACATAGACTGTCTAGTTGGATTAAAAAGCAAGATCCTTCTATCTGATGCCTTCAGGAGTCACATCTTGCCCATAAAAACAAACACATTTTCAATGTTAAAGGCTGGAACAAAATCTACCAAGCAAATGGCCCCTATAAACAGACAGGAGTTGCAATCCTAATATCAGATAAAATAGACCTCAAATTAAAATTTGTGAGAAGAGATAAAGGTCGCTACATACTAATTAAGGGATCTCTCCTTCAGGAGGATATTACAATTCTAAATATCTATTCGCCAAACAAGGGAGCACCCAAATTTATCCAAGAAACACTATTTTCCCTCAAATCCCATATAGATCCAAAGACATTAATTGTTGGGGATTTTAACACACCACTTTCCCCACTAGGTAGATCAGCTCAGCAAAAACTCAACAGAGAAACCGCAGATCTAAACAGCTGCATAGATCAACTAGACTTAACAGACATCTACCGAACATTTCACCCAGCAGCATCAGAATACATGTTTTTCTCAGCAGCACATGGAACATTTTCTAAAATGGACCATATTTTAGACCACAAAGCCAACTTGTCTAAATTCAGAAACATTGAAGTTATACCTTGCATTCTCTCTGACCACAAGGGAATAAAATTAGAACTCAACACCAAAAGCCACCAAAGAAAGTCCGGTAACACATGGAGGCTGAACAACACACTGCTGAATCACGAATGGGTCATGGAGGAGATTGGAAAGGAAATTCAAATGTTCATTATATTAGACAAAAATGAGCACACAAATTACCAGCTCCTCTGGGACACAACAAAGGCAGTACTCAGGGGCAAGTTTATAGCTCTGAGTTCCTACATCAACAAATTGGAGAGATCTGAAACCAACAATTTAATGACACATCTGAACCTCCTTGAAAAAGAGCAGCAAGATAAACCCCAATCCAGTAGACAGAAAGAAATAATTAAAATTAAATCAGAAT
>NW_012267254.1:953734-1001242 GCF_000151885.1 Dipodomys ordii | reverse complement strand
CCGGGGGGAGGATGGGAAGAGACGGGAAGGGGAAACAAAGGAGGAGGCTACAATGCTTGATAAGAAATGTACTCATTATCTTGCCCATGTAATTATAACTCCTCTGTCAAGTATTTTCACAATAAAAAAAAATTGAGATGCTTACCTGGCAATCATGGGCAAAATGGCTTATTACAAGAGTCCACATTCATGATCCTTGGCCCAAAGGAAACTGAAATTAAGTTAAAGGGCTGAATAAAAACATGCCTGGAGCCCTTCTCTGAACTCCTGACTTTTGCAATTACAGTGAAGGAAATTTTCATCCAGGCAATTCAGACAGGATATTTAATGCCCTGTAATTTTCAGTAAATTGGTTGTGAACAATCCCATAGTGCCATACCTGGCATCATGTCATGTTTAGGGCTGAGATAATAGGAGTACAAAATGGATAGGGAAACCAGCTGTGGTAGCCCACACTTCTAATTCCAGCACTGAAGGGCCTGAGGCAAGTGCATTAGAAGCTCAAGTCTAGATGGGTGCATGAAGTGAGTTTTAGATCACTGTAGATACACAGACAGACCTTGTCTCAAGAAATACTAACACAAAATAAGCATTTCTAATAAAAACTGATATACATACCATCCATGACACCTGCTGCAGAGACCAGGAGGGCAATAGGACTGACTACCCAATTAGATAATAACATCCCCAAAACAGGTGAGGAAACAAGAAAACACACAAAAAGCTATATGAAACACACAGGGCCAAAGCAATTTTTAATAGAAATTCACAACAAAGGTTCCACTTCTTTTTCTTAAGACTCTGGAATGAAATTCTCTTAACACCTGCAAAGTGGCTTCAGCATTAGCCTACCATCTTCTCTAATACAACAAAGTACTTCTGGGATCTTACTGATCAATGTAATAACAAGATTTTATGTACAGGGCTTCTTTTTATTTGTGGGAACTTGTGTATTTTCTTCATTATCTTCTCAAGGTTCTGAATTATCAGCATCTGAAAATAAAGAGAAGGATCAGCAAATAAAAAACACCCAAACAACCAATGACTTGGGAAGCATTAGGTAATGTGGAGCAGGAAGAATACTACTTTTGAGAAAGTAATGTGAGCCCACACTGTAAATGTCAGAACAATCAAGGACTGTTAGCTGAGAATTGAAGCCCTGCTAAGCTCAGATTTCAAGGATACAAAGTGACAGTTTGGGTCTGTAAAGCTGTGAGGCTCAGAAGATACCAGCAGAAACATCACAAGACTCAGACTTAACTATGACTAAAAGCCAGGGGTTAGAAACCTCAGAGAAAGGGCACTTGTGTACCTGCACTCCTGGACCTACAAGCAGTAGGTTACTAAAAGAAAACTGACAGTTCCTATGCCCCCCAACTTAATGCTTCATTGATAGCATTTCAAAGAGTTCTTTTATCACCTCCAGAAGTCCTTGCCCTTTGTCAAGCAACTGAAAGATACTTTTATATTCTGAAAAAACAAAAACCTTTCAGTGGTTCTCAAAAATGAAGAAATTAATTTTGTTGCAGACCTGTACCAGTATGAATCATAGCAGAAAGTTACACAGTGTGAGTTTGTATGTGTATAATATTATGTTTGTGCATGTGTTGTGTGTATGTTTTTTAAAAGTTCATTTCAGGGGCTGGGAAGGTGGCTCAGTGGTAGAGCGCTTGCCTTGCATGCTCAAGGCCCTGGGTTCGATTCTGGAGCACCACATAAGCAAAAAGAAAAAAGCCGGAAGTGGCGCTGTGGCTCAAGTGGTAGAGCGCTAGCCTTGAGCTGAAGAGCTGAGGGACAGCACCCAGGCCCAGAGTTCAGGCCCCAAGACCGGACCCCAAAAAAAAAAGTTCATTTCAGAAACTACCCTATACTAATAAGGAAATTTTAACAATGATGAAGTAAAATTAGAATTTAAAGGACAAGAAAAATCATGAGACACATTAGTCACAGTAAAGAGGAATAAACATAAACTGTAAAAATATAAATCTGTCAAAGACTTCCCTTTCTGAACCAGCTGGTCACATAACCCTTATTTGACCACATTTCCATCTCCCCCAGTTCATCATGAGCCATTCTCCTGTTTACTTTGTCTCAACTTCTGAATTTCCTTTATTTGCTCACGTTTTATATCAACTTTTGGGCTTGCTGGCAAGGAATCAGGCACCACAGCTGGTATAGTCATTATTTCAACTTTGGGGTCACCTATAGAGAAACAGCTGCTCATATCCCCTTCCTGAACTGTGTTATTACCAGGGTTCAGAAGCAACTCATTTTCACTGCTACCAAAGGAGTGTTGACATGAAGAATTCAGTGGGCTGGGGGAAGCACAACCTCCTGCATAAGCCACCTGCATAAGCTTTGGTAGTAGATTTTTTCCACAAGGAACTTCATGTGGACCCTCACCTTCCTCCGTGTGCTGCTCATAATCATCTTCACTACTATTCACATCTGAAAAACAAATGGAGAGGATAAGCTGTGAGATGAGAGGGTTTCACGGCACCACATGCACATGGGTTGCTCTTCATGGATAAAGTGATTTCAGAGGATAAGGGTTTTCAAGAGAAAAAGCTCATGTTTGAAAGTTGATCTCAGCACACATCTAATAATAAATCCTCTTGATGCCCTCTGACTCCATGAATGCCATACAGAAACCTAGGTGGACAGGACAAATAAAAATCAACCCTTTATAGATCCCTAGAATCTGTAGTTAACTATCAACTTGACACAATTTGCATGCAGAAAAGCTTAACTCTCATATGGTATTCATCATCTGATATTTGTATTACAATAACCTAATTTCCATAGAAATGATTCGGCTCATACTCCCTCTCCCTCTGTGTCTAAGTAGGGTGCTTCATAGCTCTGTCATTTTATACATGTCTGAAGTTCTAGGCAACCAAGTAGAAGCTAGAGATCAGCAGTAAGCAACACAGAGAGATACCGCTCATTTACCCTTATGAAGTGTACACTGACTGTCATGCATGAGGAATTCACACACAGTGGAAAGATGAGAATGTTTGTGGCATGGAAGACTGTTCTCAGCAGAGTCTGGAGTGTCATGGTTTAAATGCTCGTTTCATCATCCTGGTTGCAGACTTACAGAGTACACAGTTGAGAGAAGCAGGAATTAAAATCAATCTGATCAGAAAAGATCAGCTAACTTGCAGCTAACTGGTGATGTCATACCAGAGTGAATTAGAAAATAGAAAAAAGTGTGATTTGGAAATTATTACATTTACATTCGAAGGAAATAGAAAGTGAAAGAGGAAAGGACCAAGATGGGTATTTACCAATAAGGAAAGAAAAAATTAGAACGGAAATACTAGAATGTTAGGACAAAGAAGAGAATAGACAACTGGATCAATACTGATGGGAAATGAAAAACAATGTCCACTTACACTGTGGGTCTTATCTACAATAGATTTTGTTTTAACAAGGAGGCAGGACATCAACTATTATTCCAGGAAAGCTCATGATCTGGGAAGGTGAAGTATGACAGATGATGACCATGGGTTAATAGGACTGCACTGGCTTCATGAGTAAAAACAGTTTCTGTTCCACATGCAGGAAAACGATCTCCAAATCACAGAAGTTTCTTTCCCCTGGCAGATATGCAGGTGTGTGTCTACTGACAAAAGATATGATTACCTTTTCCCTTCCCATCAGTTGTGGTCTCAAGAAAGGATCCTCCTTCTCCTGCTGATAGATGCTTAGGTGATGATAGACGATCCATGACTACACTCACTGGATACTTTTCATTTTCAGGCCTTGCTGAATTCTTATTTGCTTCATAAGCCATCAATTCCTAGAAAATAGTGATAGGCATATTCCATTCAGGATAGCACTAAACTACAAAATTGGAAACTGGACTGAAAATTTCAAGGCTAAAGTTTCCTTCATTTGACTGCATCATTGAGCCTTCAGGAATCCAGACTTATACAAAATATAGAAGAGCAAGGTAAGGTTACTCCTCTAAGTTCCTAAACCCAGTATAAGAGAATTCAGAGTGATGGTCCAGAAGATGTGGCAAATTTATACAAAGGAGTTTTGTTCAGCCATAAAGGAGGAGAAATGATATCATTAGGAAAAGGATGGAAATGTACATTTCCATCTGTGAAATAAGCCACTGTCCCCAAACAAATGCTAAATATTCTCTCATATGTGTAAAATTTCAGGGAAGCACAAAGACATGAAAGTTAAAAGGGAATTATTAGAGTTTTACAAGAGGAAATGGGCACGGAAGGTCAGAATGACAGGCTTATGTGGAAATGAGATAATGAAACCCATTATAATGTGCAACTGATATACACTGATAGACTTAAGGGGGAAAAGCCTGAGTTATGATCTTAAATAGAAATCTATGCCAAACAAGCAATATATAAATTAAAGCCTAAATGCAAACCTTAGCCATAATCTTTAACTGTGGAAATATTTATTTTCTTACAGACTATGTTCTCTACCTAGAATTCAATCAAACTACCATGTTTATTACCAAATAAAGGAAACCTCCAAAATCAAATGCCATTTTTAAATCAATTAAACTGAGAGCTTGGTTCATTGATATTCACCAATTTCCAGCTGCTCCAGAGGCTGAGGCACAAGCATTACTTGAACCCACTTGTTGGACCTTAGCCAAGCAAGAACTTAATTTTTATTTATTGATTGACTGGTTTGATTTTTTTGTCAGTCATGGGGCTTGAACTCAGGGGCTGGGCACTGTCCCTCAGCTCTTCAGCTCAAGGCTAGCACTCTACCACTTGAGCCACAGCCCCACTTTTAGTTTACTGGTGATTAATTGGAGATAAGAGTCTCATGGACTTTCTTGCCTGGGCAGGTTTTGAATCACAATCCCCAGATCTCAGCCTCCTAGGAAGCTAGGATTACAGGGATGAGCCACCAGTGCCCAGCTAAGAACTTTACTTTTATCTAAAAAGGAATCCAAATTTTTAAAAAATGCAAGTATGTATGAGGAAAATATTGTATCACCAACTGTGATACTGCAATTAAAGTACAAGAGAAGATTTTAAATATAACATGCTGATTCTAGAAAGAGAAATGTCTAAAAATTAGTATGCTTCCAGTTCCAACCATCAGATTCTGGGTCAACCAAGGCACTGGTTGTGTACTGCACTTATAGGGTGAGGAATGAGTTTAACCACACAAATGGTAAAACTGACCCTGTCTCTATCAATGTCCACTTTGTAAGTTCAGAATGACCTAGGACTATCTTAAGGAGTGGGGCAGTGGAGAGACAAAGAGCAATTTCAAGAGGTAAATAACAGAAAATTATGAGTACTGAGGTAGCATTTTTGGTATCGGACCCAGGATGCCAGAAATCACTTAGACATATACAGAAATACCTTTCTTTTTTTTTTCTTTTTTGGTCGATCAGGCTTGAACTCTGGGCTTGGGCGCTGTCCCTGCGCTCTTCAGCTCAAGGCCAGTGCTCTACCGCTTGAGCCACAGCGCCACTTCCGGTTTTCTAGTGGTTTATTGGAGCTAAGAGTCTCACAGACTTTCCTGCCTGGGCTGGCTTTGAACCGAGATCCTCAGATCTTAGCCTACTTAGTAGCTAGGATTACAGGCATGAGCCACCGGCGCCCAGCTTAATACCTACTTTCTTTTGACAAGATTATCACAGAAGATCCAACACTCATAAACACAACCAGAATTTTCCACTGGTATCATTCAAACACAAGTGACACTCCTTGCAGCCAGTCACAAGTCCCCACAGGGCTTTAAAGTTCTCACATCTTCCCAAATTTCATTAATCTTTTTGTAACTTTTTATTGTAAAGGTGATGCCCAAGAGGGTTACAACTGCAAAAGATAATAAGTGCATTCATTTTTTTTTAGGGCATTGATTTTTTTTTTCTTTTTGGTCCAGTCGTGGGGCCTGAACTCTGGGCCTGGGCACTGTCCCTCAGCTCTTCAGCTCAAGGCTAGCGCTCTACCACTTGAGCCACAGCGCCACTTCCGGCTTTTTCCTTTTTGGTTATGTGGTGCTGAGGAATAGAACCCAGGGCCTCAGGCACGCAAGGCAAGCACTCTACCACTGAGCCACCTTCCCAGCCCCAGGGCATTGATTTTTAAACACTGCCACTTCCTCATTTTCTCTAGGTTACCATTCACCACTTCCCTTTCCCCACCCTGTTGTAAAGTTCATGTCCAATGTAGTGTCTAGTGAATGTCACTGTTGCATTGGTTCATCCTTTAACCTGCTGTTTCTGTCATTCCCTTTCACTTCCATGAATCAGGTAAGCTTATATATGAGACAAAGGGTACAGAAAACTAAAACAGAAAAAAACTAGAACTGCATACAAGATATAATAAGAACCTCTTGTTTCCAATTCTTGGAGTTCATTTTGATACACTTCATTATATATATATGGTCCTATGAATTTACTAATTAGGCTATGGTGATCCCCTCCTAAAAGTATCATAGACATATTCTAGTTATTACAAATGAGGGGAAAACATGAAACCTACGTTTCTATGGGCCTGACTTGCTTTGCTTAATATATTTTTTCCATGTCTTTCCATTTCCTTACCAATGGGGTGATGTCATTCTTTCTGATGGAAGCATACAATTCCATTGTGTATATATACCGCATTTTCTCCATCCATTCATCTACTGAGGGGCATCTGGGTTGGTTCCTTATCTTAGCTATGGTAAACACTGCTGCAATGAACATGGTTAGGATGTTAGTTTTAGTATGGCCTTTTTTGTGGTCATTTGGGTAAAATGCCCAGGAGTAGGATTGCTGAGTCATAGGGGAACTCTGTTTAGTCTTTTGAGGAACCTCCATACTGCTTTCCAGAGTGGATGAACAAGTTTATATTCCCACCAACTGTGTAGTAGTGTTCCCTTTTGGCCACATGCCCTCCAGCTTTGGTTATTATATTTTTTGATACTGGCCCTTCTAAATGGAGTGAGGTGGAATCTCAGTGTTGGTTTGATTTACATTTAGGGCCAGAGATGTTGAGCATTTCTTAGGTGTCCATTGGTCATTCTTATTTCCTCTTCAGAGAAATCTTTTAGTCTTTAGCCCACTTACTAATGAGGTGGTTGTCTTTGAGGATTTGTTTGGGGGGTATTTAATTTTTTGAGTTCCAAGGATATTTTACATATGAGTTTTTTTTCTGTTGTATGGCCAGTGAAGATCTCCCAATCTGTGAGCTTTCTATTGATCTTGCTAGCTATGTCCTTTGCCATGCAGAAGCTCTGCAGTTTCATGCAATCCCATTTATCCAGCCTTCCTCTGATTTGTTGTGTTTCTGGCTCTTTACTAAGAAAGCTTCAACCTGTGCCAAGGAGCCTTAGTGTTTCCCCTATTCCTTCCTGTAGTGTTTTCAGGGTATGTGCTTTTAATATTTTTTTAATGTTTTTAATGTTTTCAGGGTATCTGCTCAGTAGCTATGTACAATATGACCATATGAGATGATGCTAAGCAAAATGAACCCGAAGATATGGAAACAAGAAGGTTTTCTTTGTTGCTGTTTTTTAATGTCCTATGTGGATGTCCTCTGTAAAGTTATTTCTTTTTTCTCTCATTTTATCTTTTCCCCCCTATGGTTTATCTCTTATTGTCACTGTATTTGATTTTGGTATCCTGTGTATTTTATATATGTTTATCTGAATTATGGAAGGGAAGAGGAACAACAAAATGGTAAGATAAAGAACAAAGGGTGATACTCCTCTGTACAGTATTTTCACAATAAAGAAAAAGAACAAAGGCTGAACCAATGCAACAGCGATACTCACAAGAGAACATGTTGGAAATGAACTTTACAAGTTGGAGGGGGCATTCGGAGAGGAAAAGTAGGAGAAAAATGAGAGAGGTAAATCCTTAGCAGTAACCAGTCCCCACTCCAGAAAACTTATTTGTGGTCAGAACTGGTGGATCAGGGTTATAATTCCATCATTCAGATGCTGTGTCAGAAAGATTAAGAGTTCAGAGACAGCCTAGGTTACAATAATATCTTCTCAGCCAGCCTAGGCTACATAGCAAGACCTAGTCTCAATAAACTAAAAATACTATTGACTAATGTATCCTATGTGGATACATTAGGTATTGAGTTACTCATAAGAAATTACTAGAAAAACGATTTACAAAAGTCTCCATTAATGATCATTGTCTCAAAAACAACTGGTATTCAGTACAAAAGCTGAACAATACTGGACTGCTCAGCAACCCCTTCGTTGAACACCTGAGCTTGTAAATTTTTAAGTGGCTCAAATCATTCAGGACATGGAATAACACAGACAATTCAATAAATAATGTGTGAACTGTACATCTTTTACTAATAGAGATTCATAACATTATAAACCTTTGGAAGGTAATGCTCTTAACACATGCTACTAGACTTTAGCATTATCCTGCTACATTCTCTAACAGAAAACTATTTCTTGCTTCTAACTTGTTCCTAGATTATAACAAGATTATTTGTTTGGGGATTGTTGAGACAGATATTGATTGTTTTCAGTGATTTCTCAAAATGCTAAATTAAATCATGATTTTGATCCTGAATATAGAGACCAGTCATTAAACACAAGACTAGCAAAGAAACAATGTCCCAGTGGGCACTGTGGGAGATGGGAAACAGAGATCAGCACTCATGTTGACGTGGTGAGGTTGTACACATATTAAAAATCACAAGAGTAAAGGCAAGGACTGTCAACTGAGGATAAATACTCAGATAATCTCAAACTACAGTGAGGCAGATGAGTGGACCCAGAAAGCGAGGTCAGGCTTAGAACACAAACAGTTCACTCAGCCTTAATTAACTATGAGTGAAAGCCAATGATTGAAAAACTTGAAGCAGTGGCTGTTTTCAACACCTTGGTCCTGGCGCTACATGAGCCTGGTGGCTAAAGAACATGGACAGACTGAATTGCCACTCACCTTTATTGTTTCACTGATGGTGTATTCAGCAAATCTTATTCTTCCTTTCATATATTCAACTTCCTGAATTAACTGTAAGAAAGTATGATGTCCTAACGAGACAAAAAAAATCCCTCAATGGCTCTCAAAAAATTAACTATGGTGCATACCTGCCTAACTATTCATCATACTGTAGAACATTACAGTGCGATATAAACAGAGACACAGAAAATAACAGATTTAATTACTTCAACTGAGATATTAGATAATAATCAGAAAAAAACCTTAATGTAAAGACAGAAAAAGTGTCTATCAAGACTCTTTAATCCCAGTAAAGAAGAACCATCCTGTTATATAAAATAATGCAATTCTGGAAAAGAGTCCCTCTTCTCATATAGTTGTCAGCTATCTAACATGATAAAATAACAGTTACCCTAGTTTTATCACTAGCTATTATTCCCTAATTTACTTTGTTTTAATACATGATCTTTCTTCATGATCTCACATCCCTTATCAGCATTTACTACTTCAGGACCTTCTGTCATCAAATCATCCACCACATACAGTGCAGTCACTATTTCAATTTTTTGTCACCTGTAAAGAATTCGATCCTTTTAACTTGTCCAACTGTGTTACCACTGGGTTTGAGAAGTGGCCAATCTCTACTGCAACCAGGGGAGTCTTCACACACAGAACTCAGTGGAATGGGACAAGCACTGCCTCCTGCCATCTCCTTAAGCTGTGATGGAATACTTTTTCTCAAGGAGATTACAAGTGGGCCCTGACCTTTCTCCATAGGCTGCTCACTGGACAGCTGACTGACAGCAGCACCTGAAAAACAAGTTCACAGGCTGAGCTGCAGTGCCACAAACACATCCATGTGCTTCCTTCCTGATAAAATGATTTACTACAGACCAGGATATTTACCTAAAGAGAGATCACATGCTTGACAATTTGACTTCAACACACAGTAAAACAAATCTAGCACTCTACCATTTGAGGCACAGTGCCACTTCCAGTTTTCTGGTGGTTTATTAGAGATAAGAGTCTCATGGACTGTCTTGCCCAGGCTGGCTTTGAACCGTGATCCTCAGGTTTCAGCCTCCTGAGTAGCTAGGATTACAGGCGTGAGCCACTGGCACCCGGCTACTTTTTGACACATTTTCCAGGCAGAAAAGCTCAAATCTCAACATGATGTCCAAGTGCCTGATACTTATAAACCATCACACAAAATCAGTAATGTAGATGATTCTGCTCATGATTCATTTCTGTGTCAAAATAGGGTACTTTTGACTCTTAAGTGAGATAGTTCTCTGTCATCTGCACATTTCTTGATGTTCCTGGAACTTCATCAGATGCTGGGGTAAGTAATGATTAAGACAGTTAAGAATAACCGCTTCACTTGTGTAGCTTACATTGTCATGGAGAGTAGGTCAAATAACAAATGTCCAAGAGGCAGCAGCACATTCACATCTGGAATTGTGCTGGTGAAGAAGCACGCAGGGATGTGAAAAGTAGTAGAGTGAAAGTCTACAGTTGTGAACTGGTGTCAGGGCCTTCTGGTAATTGTCCTTTAAGTAGTGCCAAGATGGAGACAGAACTGGCTTAAGCACAGGGAGAGGAATGGTGATAGGATGCAGTGAAGGGCAAGGCAGAAGCCAGAATTAAAATAACCTGGGACAACAGGGTGATAAAGAAGGGAAAAGGAAGCTTCCAGGATTAGTATAGAGAAAGTGGTGGGTCCAGGACATGCCTAGCATGTGGAACCTAGTGAGCCTTCAGTTGGCATTCTAATTGCTTGGGACATTCAGGATTCTCTTCAGCACAGCCTAGAGTGGCATTTCCATTTGCTGGCTTGTTTCATCATTCTGGTGACAGGCTGAATTACACATAAGACAAAGGCAGGAATTGAAAGCAGACTAATCAGAAAAGAATCATTGGAATCAACTCATGGTAAATCATGCCAGATTTGGCTAGAAAGGTACAGGGAAAAAACATGTGATTTAGGAATTATTATAATTACATTCCAGAGAATAGTAAAAGGAAAAAAGAAGCTAGTCATTTACCAAAAAGAAACAGGGAGAATGGAACTCTTAGAAAGATGCCACCGAGTGGAAAACAGGGTCTAACACAGCTGAGAAATGAATGGCAATGTCAGTTCAGACTGTGTGTCATATCCACAGTCTGGGAGAAGAGAGGCAGGATCCTCTATACTGAACCAGCCAGAAGAGTTGATGATGGGGTAAGGAACAAGAGAAAGTGACCAGGGGCTAAAAGGCCCTAACTGTGTAAAAACTGCCTCTATCTCACCTGCAGGCAACACTTTATGCTCACAGAAACCCTCAAAATTTTTATTTCAGGTGTATTTCTATCCATTTGAATACATACAGGTGATTGCTCACCCAGCAAAGATACAATTACCTTCTCCTTTTGCCTTGGTGACAGTCTCAAGTTTGGATTCTTCCTCTCTCAATGAAATCTTAGATTTAACAGCCTTAGTATACCTCCTCTTAGGTATTGGTGGAGGACCCATGATATCTTTATCTGGGTTAATTTCCCTCTTAGGCCTTTCAGAATTTGCACCTCCATTGTCGGCCATTATTTCCTAGAAAACAGCAATGGACATATTCCATTTATGAAAAACTCCAACAACCACGAAACTGCAAACAGGACCAAAAGCTTCCAGGGAATGATGGTGAATGAGATGGTGAATCACTGAACAGTCAGGAATGTATAGAAACATTAAATGTGCCAGACCAGGAGAAGGGCACTCTTCTGAAAGTTTATAGATCCTATATATAAGAGAATGGCAGTGATGGTACTTAATGTCCAGGAAGTGTGCGAAAAGCTGGAACTTAGTCAAGTGCTGTAATCCTATATGTCAGGATGCTGACATCTGAGTGGTATATTGTAAATAGTGAGGAAAAAAGTTTAATAAGAGCCAGAGACCCTGAGGTTAAGACCCTGTGCAGGCATGCATGTGTGCGCGTGCACACACACACACACACACACACACACACACACACACACACGAAGAAAAAGAACATGAGAAACATGAGCCATTAACAAATTGTTTCCTAAAATTAAAATAAAAAGCACTGGTTGTTAACTCACTTATGAAACCAACATAAACCTGATACCAGCATATAAACAAGGGTTTTAAAAGATCACTATGGGCTATGATCCCTTGGGAATACAGACATGCATATATATATATATACATCACATAAAACATCAGCGAGCAAAAAGCAAAAGGTAGGTAGATAGAAAAGATTCTTGCAGCAGCTGATGCATGTCATCCTAACTAAATTAGAGGTTGAGTTCCAGAAAATATGAGGCCAGTCGGGGCAAAAAGTTCATGATATCCCACCTCAAACAATAAATAGCTAGGCAGAATCATGCCTTAAAAAATCACTAAGGCAGTAAGTTTAAAAAAGAAGCTTGAATTCCGGGTTATCTGTCAAAAAAATCCAAGACCTTATTCAGAAAGTAAAGGGGAAAAAGGTCTGTAGGCAGAGTTTATGAGATAGATCCCCTGCCTAGCAAGAGGGAGGCTCTAGGTTAAAAAGTTAGTACCATGGGGCTGGGAAGGTGGTTCAGTAATAGAGCGCTTGCCTTGCATGCCTGAGCCCTGGGTTCAATTCCTCAGCACCACATAAGTAGAAAAATCCGGAAGTGGCACTATGGCTCAAGTGGTAGAGCACTAGCCTTGAGCTGAAGAGCTGAGGGACAGTGCCCATGCCCAGAGTTTAGGCCCCATGACTGGACCCCCAAAAAAAGTTAGTACCACCAAAAATATATGCATAAATAAATAATCCATATATATGTTATGGTGGAATTCAAGGTTCGGGTAACAGGGTGGTATAACACTTGAAGAATAATCAATGATAACCACATCGAGAAAAAATGTAGGAAAATAATGTTATCCATTTTAAAGATGAGTTACAGTTCAACCTCTCAACTCCTTTAATGCTTTAAAATGTTTAAAAATTGGATAACAGAAAACTGCCTCAGGTTTCAAACAAAAAGATGAAATACAATTTTGTTTTTCTCTTGGGAGATACTGGGATTTGAGGTCAGGTACTCACATTCTCTTTGGCTTGTTTGCTTGACTTTGGCAAAGTTTTGATTCCAGGATTGCTTTTATCATTATTTTGGAAATGGAAATAATGGGAACTTTTCTGTCAGGCATAGTTTGAAACCATATTCATCCTGACGTCATTCTTCTGAATAGCTATGATTATGTGCATGAGTCACTAAATCTGGGACCAAAAAAAATGAAAGCTTGTGGCTAATATCACTTTTTTAACTTTATTTTTATTATAGAGGTGACTTACAGAGGGATTACAATTACATGAGTCAGATATTGAATATATTTCCTTTCATACAGTGTCTTCTGTTCCCTCATTTTCTCCTGGTCTCTCCCTCCCATTTCCACCTACAGATTGCACAGTTCACTTCATCAATGTCCAGTGAGCTCCACTGCTACACTTGTTCACCCCTTTTCCCTCAAATTCTGTACGCTCCCCAGAACTCTTCTGAAGATGTTCTCTTGAATACTCCATACATAAGGTAAAGAAGACAGAATTAAGCCGGGCACTGTTGGCTCACGCCTGTAATCCTAGGTGCTCAGGAGGCTAAGATCTGAGGATCATGGTTCAAAGCCAGCTTGGCAGGAAAGGCTATGATACTCTTATCTTCAATAAACCACTAGAAAACCAGAAGTGGTGCTGTGGCCCACACGGTAGAACCCTCGCCTTCAGCTGAAGAGTGCATGGACAGTGCCAAAGTCCAGAGTTCAAGCCCCACAACCGACAAAAACAAACAAAGAAGACAGAATTATCAAAAACTAAAAAAGAGAAAAAAAAGTCTCATCTCCATTTCTTGAACTTTGTTTCAGTAATATATTATATTATTTTTTATTAGTATGAAGAGGTGATTAGTCATTGCATCTTTTTTATTCTCTCCTACAAGTATCCTCTTTTGGTTTCACTGTGTGAGTATAATTTATTTTATCTCAGTGTATTTTAGATTTAATTTCTGCATATTAGAGAAGACATGTGCCCTCTGTCTCTCTGAGCTTGGCTAACCTCACTTAACACTTGTTCTAGTTCCATCCATTTCCCTGAAAATGTCCTTTCCTCCCCCCCCCCCGATCCCAGGGCTAGAACTCTGGGCATTGGTGCTATCCCTCAGCTCTTCAGCTCAAGACTAGCACTCTACCACTTAGCCACAGCGCCTTCTCCTACCCCTCCTCCCAGCCTCCTCCTCTTTTCTTTTTTTAATGGAGATCAGAGTCTCACAGACTTTCCTACCCAGGCTGGCTTTGAGCCATGATCCTCAAATCTCAGCTGCCTGAGACTAGGATTAGAGATGTGAGCCACTGGCACCCACCGCAAATGTGAAATTTACAGCTTAAATAGGAAGCTTTCTCCCAAAATCTGTAAAGAGGACAAGGATGGCTACCATCTATTCAACCATGTATTGGGCATTCTAAAAACTCAGCAAGACCAGATAAATATAAAAATGTAGAGGCTGGAAGGAAAAACTACAATTCTTATTTTTCATAGAGAACATATATGGGTAGACAGATGGCTATAAAAGTAAATAAACCCATTGGTTGTGGGGCTTTAACTCTGGGCCTGGGCTCTCTCCCTCAGCTCTTCAGCTCAAGGCTAGCACTCTACCACTTAAGCCACAGTGCCACTTCGGCTTTTTCTGTTTATGTTGTGCTGAGGAATTGAACCAAGGGCCTCATGCATGCAGGACAAGCACTGTACCACTGAGCCACATTACCAGCCCATGTAGCCCCATTTTTTAACCTAGGGATAGTAACAATAACCCACCTGTATTCCTACATAATAACAACAAATCAGTGGAAAATGATATTCAAATTACCACTGGAAATGGTAGCATACCCAAGCCTTGAAAACATAGGAGTAAGTGGTATGAAAGATGAGCCTAAGTCCCCTTTGAAACACAAAAACAATTACTCAGGGAACCCCAAGACTTCTATCGTCAGTAAGGAGAAATAATCTTTTCCTGAATGATAGAAAGGGTTTTATTATAACTCAATACTGTCAGCTGGGCACCAGTGGCTCCTGCCTCTAATCCTAGCTACTCAAGAGGCTGAGATCTGAGGATCACAACTGGAAGTCAGCCTGGGCAGAAAAGTCCATGAGACTCATCTTAAAATTATTTTGAAATATCTGGGAGTGGCACTGTGGCTCAAGTGGTAGAGTCGTAGCCTTGAGCAAAAGAAGCCATGCCCTGAGTTCAAGACCCAGGACTGGCAAAAAAACTACAACTCAGTATGGTCATCCCCTACTATAGAACAGACTACATTTAGCAACTCAGTTTATAATTCTATCAGGTTACATTTTAACATTGGCAACTTGATGATCAAGAGTACAGAAGTCAAAGGGCTTAGGAAACACAGGTAATCTTCAATTTAAAAACCCACATTTACACACACTACCTGACTACCAGATATGAGATTGAGTGCAAAAGCCCATAATGGAAATAATATGACACTGGAGTCCAGAGAGGTGAATACCCCAATGCAACAGGATAGAATATGGAAACAAGATGGCTAGATTTATCACCTACAGACCAGAAAATCATTTTGGAAAGGACAGTCAAGGAAAAAACTACACAAATATCATCTTGATTCTTACTTGATAGTAGAACTAGAATACTTATGAAATTCTCTTTATGACCCTAGGATAGGCCAAAAAAATTAAGAAAATACAACAGCTAACCTCCAAATGTAGCCTCATTAGTTAAACTGAGAATTTGTCTCACTGAAGGATTCTCTTAAGATAGTTGGAATGCAAAACAGAATCACATAAGATATTTCAAATGTTCAATTTTGTCATAAGTATAAATTCAGGATAGGAATCCAGAATAAATGTACAACTACAAACTATTTTTGTTGGTTGTGGGACTTGAACTCAGGGCCTGGGCACTGTCCTTGAGCTTTTTTTGTGCGCAAGACTAGTGCTCTACTACTTGAGCACAGCACCACTTCCAGTTTCTGAGTGGTTAACTGGAGATAAGAGTCTCACAGCAACTTTTCTACCTTGGCTGAATTCAAACCACAATCCCCAGATCCCAGCCTCCTAAGTGGCTAGGATTACAGGTGTGAGCCACCAGCACCTGACCCAGCAGTGCTGTGGTTTGGATTCAGGACCTGGATGTTGTAAGGAAGGTACATTATCAATTTAGCCAATTCCTCTTTTCTTTGCTTCCTTTAGTGATTTTTTTTCAGATAGGGTCTTGTTTATAGAACAGGGCTGACCTCTCTTTTTCATTAGTCTACAAACATTTGCTTCCTAAGATGTCGAGTGCTCTCAACCACATCCAACTTATTTGTTGAAATGCTCTTCTTCCCAGCTGGCCTGAAAAGTGAAATCCTTCAAAGTAGGTCGGATTAGGGTCCTGTACCACTCTTTACAGTCTCATGTCTAAACCAGGTAGGGATCCAACGAAAAAAAGAACTACAGAACAATCTTTCTGAATACAGATTCAAAGCTTTTCAATAACATATTGGTCAACTAAATTCAGCAAGTACACCAACAAAATTATACATTATGATCAAGTACATTTCATCCCAGAGATGCAAGGCTGGTTTAACATACATAAATCAATAAATGTAACACATCACATCAACAGAGCCAAGGACAAGAAACACACGATCATCTCAAAAGATGTAGAAAAAGCCTTCAACAAAATCCAATATCCATTTGTGTTCAAAGCTCTGGAGAACCTAAGAATAGAAAAATACAAGCCAGGATACCATAAAGACACTTACTTGCACATCCATGTTCATTGCTGCACTACTCACAATAGTTGAGTTGTGGAAACAGCCCAGATGCCCTACAATAGATGAGTGGATCCAAAAAATGTGATTCCTATACACAATAAAATTTTACAAAGTCATTAAAAAGAATTCTATTATTTGAAGGAAATGGATGGACCTAGAACAAATCATGTTACGTGAGGTAAGCCAGGCTAAGAGAGACAAATGATACTTTTTTATCATATGCAGAAGATATATCTAAAATACCAGGACATACAGGTGTCCAGGCCTTCACTCACAGTGAGACCAAAGGATACTCTTAGGAGAGGAAATGAAAGGCACAATGGCTATGTGCACCTGATCATACAAAATAATATTTGTTGAAATGAACCCCAGGAAATGGAAGCCAGAATTTTGTGTTTTTCCTTTTTGTTTTGTTTATATGTAAGAAGAGGCACAGAAATGGAAGGACAATAGGTGAACAAATGCATTAATGATCCACACTGGACACTATGTTGAAAGTGAACTATAGAAATTATGGGTGAGGATGGGAGGGAAAAACTGGGAGAGAGCAACGTATGGTGTGACATTTTCCAAAAAGAAATGTAGTTTACCTGACATGTAACTGTAACCCCTATGTACATAACCTTTATAATAATAATAAAAATATCAGATAACTTATCTTAAAAAATACAAAACATCAGGAAACTTCTACAAGCAATTGCAAAGATAGCACTTTCATAGAGGTTCAGGCCTGTAATGTTAGGTAGTAAAGACACAGAGCAGAATCATGGCTGGAGCCAGCTGGAACACAATTTAGCCGGGCTCATTTCAAAATATAATCACAGTGACAGTATCAGTTGAGATCCATTTTAGGAGGTACTCCATCTCAAGCTAGCTCAAGAAAAAGTGTAAGAAGTCTTCTGAAAAATTAAGAAAAAAAAGGGAAACTGTCCTAGGTGTGACTCAGTGGTAAAATCCCTGCATAGTAAACTCCCAGTCCAGAATTCTACTGAAAATATCGAAGTGTCCACAGTTTCCTGAGTCATCAGAAATATGCTAGTGCATCCCCAGAGAGAATGACAACTAAGCATCTATCCTTGGGTTGTGAGTCTGGGGTACAATAAGAAGTGTTTCATAGTGTGACACCCAGATCCACAGCCATAACTATGGCAGCAATCCTGCACAGAGCAGCACCCAGGAAAAGTTCCTCTGTTGCTGAGGCCAGCATGCAAGAAAGGGCTGAGGCCGATTTCCAGGTCAGAAACGACCCCATTTTCCCCTAAGTGGAACACCTGCACTCATCTGGATTGTTCCTCTGAAACACATAATCACCCCCAATTAGGCCCCTCCTACAGGGGCTTGTCCCAAGAGACCCATATGGGTCCCACCCAAGACCGGTGCCCCTCTAGAAACAGACCCTGCTACTCAGTGTCAGCAGGGAACCAGGCGAGAAATATACACACTAGTGTGAACAGAGAAAATGTGATGAGCATCCTCAGAGACCCTCCCCACTTCCCTTCTCCTCCCCATCCCCTACCCACTTCACGCTCCCCTGCCACGCTGCCATGTGTCAGCATGGGACAGAGCTGGAAATATTCACACAGGTGTTAAGCAGAGGAAACGCAGAAGCTTCCTCAGGGACCCCTCTGCACCCCTCTTCTCCTCCTCTCCACCCTTTTCCTCCCTCACACCCGCCCCCTTTCCCTATCCCCTTCTCTACCCTCTTACCCACTCAAGTGGGGAAGCAGCCCACTTTACTGTGCACAAAGGAAGCCACAGTCCTGGAATCCTGTAAAAGGTCCAAGGAACCAGGAAAAAGCCTCCTGGGGTTTTGCACAGACCTGACGGAACAGTCTGTCCATGTGACAAACACCCCCCCCCGCCCCGCCACACACACACACACACACACACACACAAATGTGTCTTCCCCAGAGCCTAATTGCAGCTTGGAAAAGACCCAAACACAGAAAAGCATAGATCCGAACCTGAGCCCCGAGCACCCCCCCCCGCCCCACAGAGCCGGCAAAGGGCCCAAGGGGAAGCCTTCCGCCCCAGCCAGCAAACCTCCAGATGCTGCGGCCCAGAGGACCCCGGGAGTAGAAGCCACTCAGGAGCACGGGGAATAATGGACACAGGTTGGGGGCAGTGCTGCTGTTATCTAGAGCCGAAATGCAGACCTGAAGTAGACACGGCGCCCAGCTCCAAAATGGCGGGGCAGCGGCGTGCCTCCCTCCCAAAATGGCGGGGCAGCGGCGTGCCTCCCTCCCAAAATGGCGGGCACTGCCCACCTCACTCCCAAAATGGCGGGGCAGAACCCCCCTCCCTCTCAAAATGGCGGGCAGTGCCCACCTCCCTCTCAAAATGGCGGGCAGTGCCCACCTCCCTCTCAAAATGGCGGGCAGTGCCCACCTCCCTCTCAAAATGGCGGGCAGTGCCCACCTCCCTCTCAAAATGGCGAGCAGAGGCATGCCTCACTTCCAAAATGGCGGGGCAGTGGCACGCCTCACTTAGAAAATGGCAGGAAGTAGCCTGCCTCCCTCTCAAAATGGCGGGCAGCGGCGTGCCTCACTTTTAAAATGGTGGGACAGCGGCCCGCCGCCTCATTTCCAAAATGGCGGGGTAGTAGCCCGCCTATATCCCAAAATGGCGGGGCAGGAGCCTGCCTCGCTCTCAAAATGTCGGGCAGCGGCGCACCTCACTTCCACAATGGTAGGAAGTAGCGTGCCTCACTGCCAAAACGCTGGGGCAGCAGCACG
Source organism: Dipodomys ordii (assembly GCF_000151885.1). Classification (NCBI taxonomy): domain Eukaryota; kingdom Metazoa; phylum Chordata; class Mammalia; order Rodentia; family Heteromyidae; genus Dipodomys; species Dipodomys ordii. The sequence continues at coordinate 981,798 of NW_012267254.1, read as the reverse complement.
CCTCAATTCCAAAATGGCGGGTAGCTGCACATGCCACTCCCAAAATGGCGGAGTAGAGGTGTGTCTCACTCCCAAAATGGCGGGGTAGCACCCACCTCACTCCCAAAATGACGGGGCAGTGGTGGGCCTCGCGCCCAAAATGGCGGGAAGCAGCACGCCCCACTGCCAAAATGGCGGGAAGCAGCGTGCATCATATTCAGAGGGATTTTCTACAACTGCCTCTAGGGTGCAGACGAGGCTGCACGTGTGCGCCTTCTGTGGCCTGGGGTGGAAGTGCAGGGAAGATTTGTCCCAGGCAGCTTTTCTTTTCTTTTTCTTTCTTTCTTTCTTTTTTTTTTTTTGCCTGTCTTGAACTTGAAGTCAGAACCTAGGCACTATCCATGAGTTTCTTTTAGCCCAAAGCTAGCTTCCTACCATCTGAGCCACAATGCTATGTCTGCCTTTTTTGAAATAACAGTCTTATGGACTTTGCTGTCTTTGAACCGCAATCCTCAGAGCTCAGCCTCTGAGTAGCTAAGTCCCAGAGGTCTTTGATATATTATCGTCCAAGGATGGAGGGATCATGGGACCTAGCTACTGGCCAGCAGCACCTACTTGACCCTGGCAATGGCACCTGTGCCCCCTCTGGAGAAGCCAGGAGTTGTGTGCATACAGAGCCTGATGTGCTGGGAGGCTGATGACCCAAGGAAACCCTGGCTGCCACCACTCATTTTGTCACATGCATCATTCAGGCAGTTTTCCCCCCTGGGGACAACTGCCAATGACAATCGTGCTTGTCAGTAAGAACACCCAGTAGGACCCTGACCCAAGAAACCTAAAGTCCGGGGTGATATCCATGGTCCACCTTGTGGCCACACCTTTTAAAGGAACCAGTCCCTTTCCTTTTCCTCAGCAAAACATTGGCATGAGCTAGAAAAAGCATCAAATGCAACCTATCTGCTAGTAACATGAAAGATACACTGATGGTCCTAATGGATACCGCTACCATATGACAAATTCCCATAGCAACTATTCCTGGCAAAAAGCGAGAGTCAGTCTTAGAAAAGTCTCCTCCCCAAACCCACAGTTTGTGGTTATTACTGGTGGAGAAATATTAGTCCCACCCATTGTAAACATCAAACAAATCCAAGAGATCCTTGGAAATTGCTTCTATTCAAGTCTGTAATGCAGTGGTTGCTGGCTGCCAAATGCATGAAGGACTGGAGGTACTTGTGTTCAGCAGGTCAAAGCATTTTTTTTTCTGGAGAAGCCCAGAGACAAGTGCTTTTCAGGAGTTTATACTGACTGGTAAATAGAGAAGACAATGTAGAAGTAGAATTTGGAGGATGCTAGAAACCCAACCAGGTATGCACTGAAGCGACTAATAGGATGCTCTCAGTTGTGTTATTCTCAGTTGAGGTTCCTGGTTTCAAAGTTCCTTTGGAGTGGAGCATATTTTATGAGAATAGGGAAAGGTGTAAAGCATAACGTTTAGAACATCTTCAGTGACTTGCCTAATTTTATTGTGGAGAGACTTGTTGCTACTATTTCATTAATTTCTGAACATTTATTTTCTGACCCATGAAGCTGGGATTCTGTTTTGCTTAGGCTGTCTATAAAAACCCAACTCAAATGATCCTCCTGCTCATTACCATGAATGATTGGGCTACTAATGGATGTTACCACTCTGGAAAATTATCTTTTAATCATATTTACCACTGGTTTTTAAGCTCCCTTGAGTTTATAGACCTACTAACCTGTTCTAGATGTGCTTTTTCTTACATGATACACGTAAAAGTCAATATATCCAAACTTTAAGTCCAGTGAGGTGTCATTCACTTGCACCGCTTTATCACTATTTATCACTATTTAAAAACTTAAAGAATTACACAAAATTGAAAAAATCTAAAAACAGGTAGCAGGTTCTAGCCAAAGGAAGTTGGGTTAACAAGGAGGATGAAAGAAACAGAGAGTCAGGGTAGATTCTTTGTGATAGGAATATAGAACAATTAAATCTGTTGAAATAATTTTGGAAGAGGAAAATTAGAGCACTCCAAAACTTAAGAGTTATCATAAACTGATGTGGATTGACACCAATGAAATCCTGAGACCCAGACTACGTCTTTGCCCTTGACTAACACAGAGGCTGTTGAGACCATGAAACTCCTCAGTCAAAATAATATTGTTTATCCACCCCACCTCCATCTATCCCCGTTGCCATTTATTTCCACACACACACTGCTGACTTCATTCTTTCTGCCTCATATTTAAGGAGCACTCATTGTAAGGGAGGTGCACTATTTCCCCTTCAGCCATGCTGAAGACATGGTTGCTCTTCCCAAATCTCAGTCCTGAATAAAATCTGTTGAGATCACTTTCTGCCCTTACTTTATCCTGATAATCTCATAGTTCAGTTTTCTTACACTGTGTCTATTTAAAAGTAGGAGGTCTGTTTTGTTCTTGCTGGAGATGCTGTTATCTAGGACCTTGTAAACATGTGCTTTACAATGAGCTACAGCAGGGGCAGTGCCCAGGCCCTGTGTTCCAAGTCCAGGACCGCCCCCCTCCACCTGCACACACAGTCCATAACAGGAATTTGTTATCCAGCAATTAATCACATGTTTTTATAAAATACATTCTGTGCTATTCAATGGAAAAACCAAGCTGGGCATCTGTGGCTCACACCTGTAATCCTAGCTACTCAGGAGGCCTGGAGGATCACCGTTCAAAGCCAGACAGGCAGGAAAGTCCGTGAGACTCTAATCTCCAATAAACCAATAGAAAACCAGAAGTAGCACTGTGGCTCAAGTGGTAGAGCGCTCGCCTTGAGCTGAAGAGCGCAGGGACAGCGCCCAAACCCAGAGTTCAAGCCCCACGACTGACAGAGAAAAAAAAAGTGAAATTACAAAACTTGGCAACTGACTCTTAAATGCAATGTGCTGGGGAAGGTGATGCCATCGAGATTACTAAATGGAAGCTTACTCTACAACAGAAACATGAAAATAACAGTACATGAAGAAATCACCACTGTGAAAAATATGCAAAACATGAGTTTGTGCACACCAGTTAAACATGAAATCAACAAATCTTTAGAACTCACCTTGAAAATAACCAATATAATGAAGAGCTAAGTGTCACTAGAGTGCTGAAGTACCATCTTGTCAAGGAAAAATACATGAGAACAATCACCAGTGTTAACAAAAAAAATAACAACAGCAAAAACACAAAAACCAATAAAAACAGTGATCAGGTAGAGCCAGGCATGAGAGGACACACACATAAGCACAGAATTTGGAGGCTAAGGCAGGAAGATTTCCAGTTCAGAGCCAGAGTGGGATCCACAGCAACTTCCATGCCAGCCTGGTTTCCATAGAAAGCATAAGTCTCAAAAACAAATTACAGGGCTTGGGAATGTGGCTTAGAGATAGAGTGCTTACCCAGCATGCATAAAGACCTGGGTTCAATTCTTCAGTACCACATAAACAGAAAAGGCCAGAAGAGGTGCTGTGGCTCAAGTTGTAGAGTGCTGACCTTGAGCAAAAGAAGCACAGAGACAGTGCACAGGTCCTGAGTTCAAGCCCCAGGATTGGCAAAAAAAAAATTAACAACATCCATGTGAAAACTGCAATTTTAACATAGATGAATTGAGTTTTTGATAGGCAATCATGGGAACATGGGTTTCCACAGAGGTTGAAGACATGAGTCCTAGCACTCTAGGAAACAAGAATGCAGAATATACAGGTTGGGAAAAACTGTGCCTGGAGTGTCAGAGCCCTCCTTTGAACATTTGAGTTTTCTGACTAAGTTAATGGAGAATTTGATAACCCAATCAGCCAGGGTGTCATCCTTCAACCCCCTAATACAAAAAGTCTGAGACGCCCAATGGTGCCAGGTTAAGCACCATGCCTTTTAGAGGGCTATCTCAGGACAATAGGGAAAAGAAGTAGGTAGAGAAGCTTTGCATAGTGGCACAAATATATTTCCACACTAGAGAAGCTAAGACATGAGGATCACAAGGTTCAGGGAAGCCTGGGCTAAACAGTGAGTTCAGGGTCACTGTGGATATACAGGGTGAGAACTTTTCCCCAACAATAAGAAGAAAAAATGAAATGAATAAGGCAATTTTAAATGCCAGCTATGATTGGACAATTTGTTGCAAAGAAGAGGACAGCAATAAGGTTTCCCAGATGAGGTAGTAACACAAGGGATCCCAAGGGAATGAACAAATAAACACAACAACGGCAAGCTGTCTTTTCAAAGCAAACCAACAGGGTCATAGCCCAACTTTTATTAATAGAAATTCATAACATTCGAAAGCTCCACTCTACTTACTCATTTTCTTTTAACTATAGAAACCAATTTTCTTAACTAACACCTTCTATAAAACTTAGTATGCTATATTCTTGAACATATCAAGCTGCTTCTTTCCTCTTACTGAGCACTCTCGTGAGAAGATTTTACACTTGCAGTTTCCTTATTTCTGTTGATGCGCTTGTTGATTTTTCTCAGTGTCCTTTCAAGGTGCTTAATGAAGTCATGGGTTCTGAACCTGAAAATAAAGACAGGTCATTATAAGTTAGGATATATCAGGGAAAATGAGGCATGGGAAACAGCATTCGAGAATTCAGAGACAAACTTTGTATCAATGGAAAGCATTTAAGTAATATTTTCGTCTTAAGCCTTATGTTCTCTCATATCTGTAACTTTCACTTAAAAACAGGAGAATTGATATACAGGATTCTTTTTTTATTTTTATTTTATTTTTTTCCAGTTGTGGGGCCTGAACTCTGGGCCTGGGCACTGTCCCTAAGCTCTTCAGCTCAAGGCTAGCTCTCTACCACTTGAGCCACAGTGCCATTTCCGGCTTTTTTCTTTTTGCTTATGTGGTGCTGAGGAATCGAACCTAGGGCCACATGCATGCAAGGCAAGCGCTCTACCACTGAGCCACCTTCCCAGCCCCTGATATACAGGATTCTATGTGAGTACATACAGTGAGACCAAAAGAGGCTACTCTTCAGAAAGAAACACAAAACCACAATGCCTTCTTGCCTCTTCATATTAACATAAAAATTACACCCCCCCCACACGAACAATAAGGTATGGAAACAAGAAACCTCTCTTGTTTTACTTTTAATTTTTTATATTTTTATTTTGTGATGAGTTTGTCTTCTTTTCCTTATGTATGGTATATTCAAGTGTATATTTTTCAGGAGGGTTGGGTGGAGGGTACAGAACTTGAGGGGAAAAGGGTGAAAAAGTGCAGTAGTGGAACTCACTGGACACTGGTGAAAGCAAACTATACAACTTGTGGATAGAGATGGGAGAGAGGGACTGGGAGAGAGTAAGTGAACAGAAAACACTGTACAAAAGAAAATGTACTCATTACCTGACTCATGAAATTGTAATCCCTCTGTACATGACCTCTATAATAACAATAAAGTAAATTAATTTAAAAAACATATGAGAATTGCATTGCTCTGTCCCTCTGACCTTGCCTGATTGCTCAGCTGATTAGCATACTCCAAGATCAAACAAGTAAACAATTATTTTTAAAAGACACTCGACACTCATTTTTAGTAAGTAATTTTATTGGGTACAAAATGTATTGGCTATGAAAAATATTTATCCTAAGAATAGACACCTGTTTTGAAAAGAGTGTGGGACTAAATTACTCTTTTGTCTGGAAAAAAGGCATAGACATCAATGTTTCATGTTTAGGGGATAATCTCAACTATAACAGTGACTCAATGTTAACAGAAAAGATTTCTTTATCTTTGAACTTAATTGATAAAACTATGTCACAGGGATGAGAGAATATGCTAGGTGTAAGAACAAAGGGGAGCACTTTTTCTAAGGTGAATTTGAGGCCAAATCACAACCTAGTTTTGCACCATAAATACTTATGTTAAAATATTCATTGTATCTGTTATGTGATGTGACTGTACCCATGTCTAAGTCATGTACAATATATTTTTCCTTAGCCTTCCTTTACTAATAAATTTTCTTGGTCTATAACTCAATGTGTCTTCACATGGTATTTTTTTAACAACTTTGTACCCAGGTGCTAAAATGAAGCCTCTTATCTTTTGTTAACTACTATCCTAAAGCATGAAGCATCACTGATCAAGAAACAAACAAAAGACCACCAGAGATTGTATAACTTGGGAGGCACTGTGGAAAATGGGAAGGGAGCTCATCACTCACTTAAAAATAGTGTGTCCACAAAATGAGTCACACAGCGAAGACAAAGTTGGTCAACTGAAGATCAATATCCCACTCTGCTCACACTGCAGTGAGACTGAGTGGGAGAAGAAAACAGAGGCTCATGTGATACCCACATAAATTCAGTGGAGTTAGCCTCAAGTATGAGTGAGGGATACTTATGAAAAAGGTTAGGGCTTGGGCTGATTTCCACCTTTCACTTCAGGTATTATGTGGATCAAGTTACTAAAACAAGATGGTCAGGCCTATTGCAACTAACCTTCTTAATTCCTTGAGGACATATTCAACAACTTCTTTCCTAAGTTCCAGCGGTCCTTGAAATTCATCAAGCAATTGGACAATTCTTTTATATCCTGAAAATAAAATAGTCTTTCAGTGTTTCTCCCAAAAGAGGGAATTAAAAAACACAAATCCTGATTACTGAAAGCCTCTTTCAGTAATTATGGGCATACAGTTACTCTGTGTTTGTGTGTGTGTGTGTGTGTGTGTGTGTGTGCATGACTGGATGTGCTTGCCAATGTGTCTGCAAGCCTGAGCATGTGTGTGATGGTGTGACTTAAATGCTTCAGATAATGCCCAATTAGGAATTTGCAATCTCTTGTAAACAAGAACCAAGCGAGATGAGAATAAAAAAGAAAAAAATTGTCTGCTTTTTTACTTTATCATAGTAAAGAGAAACCATAATAAATTGTTTGAACAAGGCAATTCTGGCACTGAAGACCTCTTTCAAGGTTTTTAGAAGCTATCTTTACATCATAAAATGACACAGATGCTCCAAGTGTTTATCAGTAGCCATCACACCCTCACACATACATACCTTGTCCCAACTTTTGAATTTCATTCTTGAGCTCACGTCTCAGATCATCATTTTCCTCAGAGCCTCCTGATAAGGAATCAGGCACCACAAATGGTGCATGCATTGCTTCAGCTTTGTGGTCACCTGTAGAGAGATCACTGCTAATATCTCTTCCTTACATAGAATCACCATTGGGATTGACAAAAAGCTCTCCCCTACTGATATCACTCAAGTCCTCAGACAAACAACGCAGTAGAGTAGGAGAAGTGCTGTTTCTGTTACAGTACAAGAATTCATGTAACATATTTTGACAAAGAGGCTTCAGAGAGGCCCTGATCTCTCTACAACGTGTGTTTATTGGCATTATGGGTGACAGTAGCATCTACAATCCAAGTTGAGAGGCTGAGCTATGAGGCTGAAGGTCTTGTCAACCCACATGGACATCATATGCTCTTAAGCTAAAGTGTTTTATTTCAGAGCAAGAGACTTATCCACAGGGAAATCTTGACAAGTTTCTCTCCACACATAGAGTACTAAAAAGCCCTCCTGACCTCTGGCACCATACCTATACACAGAAACCAAGGTGAACAGGACAAACAGGAGTAAACTTTTCCCAGAAACGTTTCATTCGTGGGTACTTGTCTCCTCAAAACAATTTACATAAAGCACAAATCTGGGGTTAGAGGCATGTCTCAGGTGACAGATCAAATAGCCACTGAGCAAAAGCATCAGAACAGATGCTAAATTCGAGTCCTTGTCTCAAGAGAAAAGAAAGGAAGAAAAGCTCAAATCTCACATAATATCCATGTGCCTAGTATGTGCACCCCATTACTAAAAATCCCATGATGTAGATTATTCTGCTTCTATTTCCATTCTCTGTCAAAGTGTAGTGCCTTTACTAAGTCTGACACCTCTATTTCATTTATACATGTTCTGCTGTTCCTGGGACAAGGACTAAAGCCGAGATCAGGAATGAACAAGACAAGAAATTGCTCCTTATTTATATCTAGCTTAACTGTCATGGAGTGGAGGACAAGTCAGTAAAAGTGCAAAGTGAAGGACAACACACGTATAGCTGGACTCATGTTGGTGAAAAGGCAAGAAGAGATAGGAAAGGGGGTAGTAGAATGCTATCCACAGATGTCAGGGAGTGAAAGAGCCTGTTTGAGGTGTTTTCTAAGCAGACTGTATGTAAACAAGAGAGAGTGAGAGAGAGAGATGGCCTGAGCCAGTGAAGAGGGAGAGTGACAGGATTTGGTGAGGCCCAGGACAGCAGCCACAATGGGCAGAACAAGGGATCAGAGTGAAAGTCAACACTTCAGCAGAAGCCATGCTCCAAACATACACTTACCTTCTCCCAAGATGTCAATTTCCTTACTGACCTCACGATCAGTATCAGTAACGATTACCTCAGGGTCTGCTGGCTTCACACTGGACACCACAGTTGATGAAGGCATTGCTTTGACTTTGCTGTCACCTGTGGAGGGGTCATTGTTCATTATCTCTTGCTCCAACTATGTTACCACCAGGATTGACAAGCAGGCCTGCCCCCACTGACATAAAGGGAGTTTTCAGACACAAAATCCAGTTGAGTAGGTGAAGTGGCACTGGTTGTTCCACTCTGATGGACATAAACTTTGATGAACATAATAGCATTCACATAGCCCCTTACTTTTACACAAGGTGTGTTTGATCATTGGTATCCTGCCTAATAGGAACACCTGCCATCCACATTGCAGGCTGCATTGCAAGGCTTCATCCCCCCCCCCCAACAAGCACATGACTGCTCCTTAGGAGCTAAGGTGGTTTGTTTCAAAACAAGGGGGATTTCCAGAGGGAAATCTCATGCTTGACAAATTTTTCCCCAGAAACAGAGCACAGTAAAAGTTCCTCATGTCCGCTTGTCCCATGCATGTATGTAGAAACCTAGGTAAGCAAGAGAAATAGGAAGTGAACTTTCCCAGAAACATCTCATACATGACTGTCTCCCTGACACAATTTACATACAGAAAAGCTCATTCCTCAGCAAAAGTAAAGAAGTATACATATTATCCAATTTGGAAGAAGTAATTTCATTGTCAGAGTTCGTAGAGTTCATATGCTTTATAGACCCAATTCTCCTTGTGAAGGTTAAAATGTGTTTGTGACTTTAGCTAGGTATCACTATTCCACAATACTGTGAAATTTACGTAATCACTTAATCTCAATAAAGCAATAAAAAATAAAAGCTCATTGACAGGACCTACTGAAAGGTATGAAGCAGATCATAAGAGGGAGACCAAGATGGCCTGACTAAATGAAGAGGAGTGTGACAGGATTTGATGAGGCCTAGGAAGCAAACAGGGAACACTGAAATTCACCGACGAAGAGAGAGAGATGGATATGTCCAGGATAAAATGTAGACAGAAGCCTGTGGGCCATAGTATGCACTCAGTGTGTAGTCAGGTAGTGTACAGAGTACTTAGAAGCATGGAGAACTGTTTTTTGGCATGGTCTGATATGGCATGATCTAATTACTTCCTTATTTCTTCATAGTGGCAACCGGATGGGAGAGTGCAGTCAGGATAAGGATAGGAAGAGGAAGCATACTGATCAGGAAAGAATTGTAAAAACTGACTGGAGATACATAATGCCATATTGGGCTAGAAATTGAGAAAAAAATATGAATTGGAAATTGTTGCAATTGGGCTGGAGGGGAACAGAAAGGAAAAAGCAGAAAACATGAAAACATGCATTCAATAATATGGGGAAGAGATAAGGAAAATGGAAGTCCTAGAGCACATACAGAAGAAGGAATGCACAACTGAAACAGACATTGCTGAAAATTGAATGTCAACATCTATTCAGAGTGTGGTCCCTGTCCACAGAAATTGTGCGGGAGGTATGAGTCACGAGGCAGGATCCACTCTGTAACACCAAGCAGGAGATCTGATGTTAAGGGAAGGTGAGGTATGAGCAAGGAGACTACACAGACATCCTGTGTGAAAGCTGCCCCTGTCCCACCTGCAAAGAAGCATTTTATGCTTGCAGTTACCCTCAACTCTTCTCATCATTTCAGATTGGTTTCCATCCCTTGCACATTTGCAGGTGCCTTCCCACCCCCAAAAAACATAATTACCTGCCACTTTTCTCTTGGATAAGTCCTCAAGATGGGATTCTTTCTCCTCAGTTGCTTTCTTCTTGAATGTAAGGCCTTTAGTGTATCTCTTCTTAGGTGGTGGTGAAGGATCCAAAGTGTCTTCAACGGGGTTCATTTTTCTTTTAGATTTTTCAGAATTCTCAGCTGCCTTATCAGCCATTCTTTCCTGGAAAATAGTGATGAAAATATAACAAAATTCACCCAGTATAGAACTGCAAACAGAACTAAAAGTTTCCAGGGCAAGAAGGTGAATATAAAGTTTTCCCCTTGTAGCTGCCTGTTTTAAATCATTTAACAAAGAGTGAACAAATGCAGCGATGATACTCACTCAACGCTGTTGAAAATGAACTACACAACTTGTGGGTGGAGATGTAAGGGAAAAACTGGGAGAGAAAGAGAGAAGGGGGTCAAACTGTAAAAAAAAAGTAACAGAAAAGAACTGATAGGAGGAACAAAGGGTGAAGAAATGCAGGAGTGGTACTCATTAGATACTTTGTTGAAAATTTGTGTGGGAATGGGAGGGAAAGACTGGGAGACAGCCTGGTAAGCGGTGACACTACAAAGAAATGCATTCATTACCTGATTTATGTAACTTTAACCCCTCTGTATATCTCCTTTATAATAATATAAAAACTTAAAATATTTTTAAAACAAAAAAGAAATAATATAAACACAAAAACTGGTGCAGAAAAGGGCAAGAAGACGCCTCTGTAAAAGCTTGCAGATGATTGGTCTAAAAAGTGTGGCAATTATATGCTTACTCAGCTATAAAGGAGTAAGTTTTGGCGTTGTTCAGAAAATGTATGGAAGTGGAAATTCTCAGGTTAAGTGAAATAAGTCAGTTTCAGAAACCAAATACTGAATGTCTTCTCCCCACCCCTATGCAGAATTGAGAGGAAATAAAAGGATATGTAATAAAGTAATTTGGGATGTGCAGGCCAAAGTAGCAAGGGAAGAAGGGTATACATATGTGCAAATGTCATCATTTTCTTCCCCAAACACAATTCTTTTTAAAATTGGGTTACTGATTAACTTGTATTTATGCTTTAAAATGGTCAGCATTTTGGATGAAAGCCAAATGTGTCAAGCTTGTACAGAAAAGCTTGAAAGGAAATGTTTTAGTTTCCCAGGGCAATGGCTTAAACTCAGAGCCTTCTCCTTGATTCCCTTGATTGGTCAGCTTGGGCCCTATCACCTAAGAGATACATCTAGCCCTTCTTTATTCTGTTTGTTTTAGAGATGTACTGTCTAAGAGTTTTATAGCTGGGTTGGTTTTTAAAGTAAAGCTTTTAGATCACTGCCCTTTGAGTAGTAAGGATTATAGACATCAGTCCCAGCCACAAAACCAACTAAAAATTTTAAAACCACTATGAAGAGGATGAAAGTTAACAAATGAAATATCTTAAACCATGGCTGTTAAATCTGAAAAAAAAAAAGTCAAAGACGCACGATACCTATTCAAAAGAGTGTTGGGCATCCTGAAAGTAAAGGAGGGCCAAAGAAATGTTAAAATATACTGGTTTTAAAAAACACAAATAAAACTTTTAATTTTTTAAACCTAAAGATTCTGGGAAGATGCACTACTCAAATGATTGTCAATCAATTCAGTCAGCAAATGATATTGACAAGTTTCTGGACTTCAGGTGAGTAATCATAAACAACCTACATTTCTATAGAGGAATGACAGATCTCTAGAAAATAAAGCCTAAATTACCACTGAAAATAAAGCACAAATGTTGAAACACTCCTAAGTGAATGGAGTGAGAGCTGAGCTACAACCTTGCATAAAAGGCATAAATCATCACTCAGAGAAACAGAAACCCTGGTGAAAAAGGAGGAGGAATACTGTTTCCCTATGAGTCAAAAGAATCATTTGAGTCATCCCTCCAGACCACCCCAGAACGCTTTTAGCAATCTGGTTTGCAATCCCACTGTGTTAAACTTGTTTGGACGTTGACAACCTGAAAATCTAAATTATCAAAGTTAAAGGGCTTAGGAAAGCCAAGCAGTTCTTAATTTTAAAAAAGAACTTTATACCACCAGATATTGATTGAATGTGTAAGGAAAAGAAATGTAAATCATATGGCACTAGAGCCAGGACAGGTGAACACAACAGAACAGAGATCCTGGAAACAAATGCAGAAATATCAAATAGCTAAATTTATGACCTCCAGGCTAGAAAATCACTGAGGGAAGGATGGTCCTTTACACTACTGCACATACCAGGAAAAATGATTCCTTGACTCTTACTTCATGGAAAATGCTAACATATTTGGAAGGCGATTTTTTTGAAGAGAATAAAATCCCCAAGAATCAAGTGTGTCCTCTTTAAACTGTGAATTTCTATCAAATTTGTGGTCTCTCTTAAGATAGTATGAAAGCAAAACAAAACATAGAAGTTCTACAGAATTCTCTACTTTTTATAGGTGTAAATATAGAAATGAAATCTAGAATGCAGGTGAAACTACCAACTTTTCTTTTGTGTGTGTGTGTCTGTCATGGGACTTTTACTCTGGGCCTGGGCGCTGTCCCTCAGCTCTTCAGGTCAAAGCTAGCGCTCTACCACTTGAGCCACAGCGCCACTTCCAGTTTTCTGAGTGGCTTATTAGAGAAGAGTCTCACGGACTTTCCTGCCTGGCTGGCTTTGAACCTTGATCCTCAGATCTCATCCTTCTGAGTAGCTAGGATTACAGGTGTGAGCCACCAGCACCCAGCTAACCAGCCATTTTTATTTGATGGTACTGAAGTTTGGATTCAGGGTCTGGCACTTGCTAGTCAGGTGCTCTAATGCTGAGCCAAGTCACCAGTCCTTTGTTAGCTTCAGTTATTTTTCAGATAGAGTCTAGGTTTTAGCTCAGGGCTGGGCTCTCACTGCCATGAGTCTATCTAGGACTCCCTTCTAACTTACTGGGTCACATCCAATTTATTTGCTCATATGAAGTCTCCCTAATATTTCATCCCAGCTGGTCTGGAACTGCAACCTTTCAGATCTCTGCCTCCTGAGTAGGCGGCTTTAGGGTCATGTACAATCATACCCTACTCAATTTGTGTATTATAAATGGCAACAAAATTGATGCAAATAGCATTTTTTATTTTTTAATTGAAAATGTGATGAGCTGGGGCATTAGTTACATAGGCAAGACAGTAAGTACACTTGAGTTTCTTATCACCATTACCCCATCCTTCTTTATCTCCCACTTACCTCTCCCTACCTTCCTCCCCCCACCCCCCGCCAAGTTGTAATGTTCATATCCCACAGTATCAAGTGAGTATCAATGTTGCTGTGGTTTATCTGTTGTTCTGCTGTTTCTGATTTCCTTTTTTTTCACATATTGCATAATCTATTATGCAAAACACAAGGCACAAAAAGCTAAGAGAAATGAAGAAAGAAAAAAAACAATAGAGAAAAAAGTACAAACTATATACAAGGTCTAATGAGAGCCTCGTTTCCATAAATTGGAGTTCATGTTAATATGCTTCATTTGATATAGTCCCTTGCACTAAGCAGTTGGGTTCTTGAGATCCCTTTAAGAATATCTTCTACATATTCTAGTTCTTACAAAAGAGGGAGATCATTCGACCTGCTTTTCTTTGGGTCTGGCTGACTTCACTTAATTTTTTCTAAGTCTTTCCATTTCCTTATGAATGGAGCAATGTTATTCTTTCTGATAGAAGCATAGAATTCCATTGTACAACATTTTCTGGATCCATTCATCTACCAAGGGGCATTTTGGTTGGTTCCATATCTTGGCTATGATAAATAATGCTGTGATAAACATGGTCATACTGGTGGGTTTAGTGTGGTTTTGTTTGTGGACATAGGATTGCTGAGTAATAGGGGAACTCTATGTGTAGTTTTTTGAGGAACCTTCTTCACACTGCTTTCCAGAGGTGTTGAACAAGTTTGCACTCACACCAACAGTGTAGTGGTGTTCCCCTTTAGTCACATCCCCACCAGCATCTGTTGTTAGATTTCTTGATTAGGGCCATTCTAAATAGTGTAAGGTGGAATCTCAATGTTGCTTTAATGTTGAGATGTTGAGCAATTTTTCATGTGTCTCTTGGCCATTCATATTTCTTTTTTAATAGATAGTGTTTCTTTGGGGGTTTGTTTTGGGGGAATTTAATTTCTTGAGCTGTTGGTATATTTTAGATATGAGACCCTTGTCTGTTGTATGTGGTGAAGATCTACCAGTCTGTGGGGTTTCAGTATATTTTGCTAGCCATGTCCTTTGCTGTGCAGAAGCTCTGCAGTTTTATGTAATACATTTATCCAGCCTTTCCTTGATTTGTTGTGTTTCTGGATCTTTATTAAGAAAGTTTCAACCTGTGCCAAGGAGTCCTAGTGTTTCTATTTCTTCTTGTAATATTTTCAAGGTATCTGCTTTTACCTCGAGTTCTTTGATCCATTGGAAGTTGATTCTGGTACAAGTATGCAAATGTATTTTAAAAGCTAATCTTTTCCCACTAGTTCAGGCCTGAAATCCCAGATTATGAATAGGCACAGAGCAGAAGAATGGAGCCAGCTGGGATAAAAAGTTAGCCAGACTACATTTTTATTATAAATATGATGTCAAGAGGCCAGACCACATCCTAATCAATAATCATGAAGGAATTCACAATCCACTTACCAAAAGACATAAATGGAAAGATCTCATTATTCCTCACTGGACCCTAGGAAAATGTTAAAACCCATCTGAACAAGTACTAAGAGATATACATCAGAGAAATTGTCCTGGATGTGGTTCAAATTCTAGAGTACCCACATGGTCAGCTCCAGACTTTGAATTTCATTTCACCTTCTATCATAAAAGAAAAAAAACTGGGAAAATAGCCAAAAGATCTTCAGTTTCAAGAGACATCACAGAATTGCAAGTGCAGGCATAACAGGAGTGATGGGTGACTACACAATACTTGCTTGCAAGATAAGGGTGCCACTCCTACAACAGATGAGTAGATCAAAAAATGTGATACCTATACACAATGAAAGTTTACACAGCCATTAGAAAGAACATGTTATTTTCAGGGACATGTTAACTATCATGTTAAGTGACGTAAGCCAAGCTCATGTACCACAACTGGTACATGATTTTCCTTATATGTGGAAGCTGTATCTAAAAAACATCAGGACATAATAAATTATACAGGTCTCTACACCTTCATACATAGTTAGCCAAAGGAGGATATTAGGAGAGGAACAGAAAGGTGCAATGTCTATGTGTCCCTGATCATATAAAACATTATTTACTGAAATGAACTGAAAGAAATGGAAATGAAGTTTTCTCTTTGTTATTGTTTTTCTTTTCTTTTTGTTTTGTTTGCTCATTTGGCTGTCTTTGGGAGGGTAAGAGTAGCACAGAAATGGAAGGACAAAGAATGAAGCAATGCAGCAGTGGTGTTCATAGACACTGTTGGAAATGAACTATACAATCTATGGGTGAGGATAGGAAGGAAAAATTGGGAGAGAGTGAAGGGGTGACATTGTCTAAAAAGGAATCTACTCATTACCTGACAAGTAATTTTAACCTCTCAGTATAGCACCTTTATAACAACTTTTTAAAAAAGCTTTTGAAAAAGTACTAGCAGATATACATCAGAGAAATTGTCACGTATGTGCTTCAAATCCTAGAGTATCCACATGGTTAACTCCAGACTCTGAATTCCATTTCACCTTCTATCAAAAAAGAAAAAAATATGTAAAATAGCCAAAAGATCGACAGAGACATCAGAGAACTGCAAGTTCAGGGACAGAGGCTAAGCAGTACCTGCTTACAAGTCAGGGGTGATGCTGGAAGTTCTCCATGTGATTCAAAATAGGTACCCAGCTCTATTGCAGAAATGCTGGAGAAAACCTGACCGGTGGCTGAGGCCATGCAAAACAGGAAGTCTCCACTTTAGAGTCAATGCGAGACCATGCCCCAACCAAACCACCTGTGACAACTCCTTCCCCTCTTCCCACCCAAGCAGCAGTGCTTCATTCAGCAAAATTTTTCTACTAAGGTCTAGACACAACCTTGAAATTTAGTTCCCAGCTGATACAGCTCTGGTAGACCTTAATGGTTCTCCTCTAAGTGGCTGCCCTTCTAAAAAAGCAGTTGTCCAAACCCTAGCAAACCAAAGAAACATTGTCAAAATTCACTATGATCAAGGTGAAGACAGCAAGGTTAGTGCCTAAGACATCCTTCTAGTGCCAAAATGTAATGGTGGAGGAGCCACGCCCACTTTCCAGGTATTGCTGGATACCAGAAACCACGTGACGGAAGCTAGGAGCCTGAGGAGCCGCCAATATGGAGGAAGAGTCCCAATGGCGGGGAATATTTACAAAACTGTGTCTTGCCTTCCTCCCCCCCCCCCGCCATGCTCTGAAACCTCAAAGAAGGCGTCCCCCCACAAACCAGAGCATCACTCCTGAAAGCCCTAAGAGAACTGAGCCCAGCCCCTGACCACAGCCCCTCAGCCCCCACGACACAAACAAAACCCAGGGCGCATGGGAAACCCTTCTCCTCTGTGGAGGGAACATCCAAATATTGCCAATACATAACTGTAACAAATACTGATACAAGTAGGACCCCTGAGTAGGAATATTTGAAACAGACATACCATAGGGATAGTGGAGACCCCCCCTCCCAGGAATCAGCTTCTGCCACCCTTAACCTCCCCAAGGCTTAAATACTGACCTGAAGTTTGGAGCCCACGAACACCTCCAAAACGGTTGGGCAGCACACACCACACTTCGAAAATGGCGGGGTAATGGGGAACTGCGCATCCGGTGAGGCTTTCTAGGACTGTCTCCAGGGTACACGTGGGACTGCACGTCTGCCCTCTATGGGTCTGGGGTGGAAGTGCAGGGCAGGTGCCTCTCCTGGAGCTCTTTAATACATAACTGAGAATGGAGGGGTCATGGAACCTAAGCTCTAGCCAGTAGCATCTACTGGCCTTAGTCAACCTGGAAGAAGCTAAGGCTATGCAGTGAGAGTCTCATGTGCAAGAGATTAGTGACTAGTATGACAGTTGTCCCAGCTCAAAGACTCAGGTAGTCTGGCTCAAGCCACTCACTTTGCCTGGCACTCCATCCAGGAGTTTTCTGTTGTGACAAGTCAGGTCTAAATCCATGTTATAGCTAAACGATAGGGCTCTTGCCTATCATGGGCAAAACCCTCTGTGGCACCTACAGCCATATTATAGGGTGGGACTTTTTAAAGAAACCAGAGATCCTTTCTTTTAAACTCAGCAAGACAAGGGAGGTTAAATGAGGTAGGAAAAAGACCATTATGCATGCTATATTTCCCGAAAGGTACACTGATGATCTTAGTGGATGTCAAAACCATGTGATAGCCAGGTGCCAGTGGTTCACACCTGTAAGCCTAGATATTCAGGAAGCTGAGATCTGAGGATCACAGTTTGAAGCCAGCCCAGACAGGAACATCTGTGAGACTCTTATCTCCAATAAACTACTCAGAAAAAGCCAGAAGTGGTCAAAAGGTAGAGTGCTAGCCTTGAGCCCAGGCCCTGAGTTCAATCCCCAGGACTGGAAAAAAGTGATAAACTTCAGCAACAAATATTCACTGGAAAAGCTTTCACAGCCTTGCCTAGGTAATTTTCAGAACAAATCCTACAGTTTGTTTCATTCCCTACGAGGAAATAATAGCCACACTCCCTGAACAATCAAACAAAATGAGCCTCCTGTAGCCTCAGCTTCTATTCAAGCCTGTACAGTAGGATTTCCTGGCTGATAGTTGCTAGCAGGATGGAAGCGTTTGTGGCCAGTTGATCCATGACAGTGTTATTCTGGAACAGCAATTGCAAAGGTGTTTTAGGGTCTTGTAATACTTGACAAATGGTGATGGTTTGGGGTAAAATTCAGAGAAGAGCTCTAACTAGGGTAACGCTTCCAATAATTGGTAGGATGTCCATGGTTAAGCTGTCCTAGGGTGAAGTTACTACATTCAAGATTACATCAAAACAGTGCACACAGGTAAGACAGGGAAAAATCTTTAGGCTTCAAAGCTTCCACCTCTTCCTGTATGATCCTAATTTTATTGAATGAACACTCTTGAGGCTATTGCTACCACAGTGTCAATTTTTGAACAGGTTTTTTTTCATGTATTTATTTTCTAACATATAAGGCTGGGGTTGTCTAGATTACCCTGCTGCCCACAAATGTCCAGATCCAAGCAATCCTCCTGTTGTGCTGTTTTAAACTACAAATGTTGAGATAACTGTTATAGCAATAAAAGGAAGGGGGATGATGATCACACTATGTTAACCAAAGCCAGGAGAACTGCTTTCAATTATAGGAAAGCCCAATATTGGATAAAAAAAACACCTTCAGAGGCAGCTTAAATCTATTCTGAATCATAATGTGGACTTGCATTTACAAATAATCTGAGCAAGCTAGAGGTGCAAAGGTAACATTAGTAGTGAGCAAAGGTGTTTTGCAATTAAATGATCTTCAGACTTCCCAAAGGAAAACTTTTGTAGCAGGGCAAAGTGGCATGATAGGAAGTAAAAAAAATTCTGTCCATCAAGTGTTGTGTGTCACAACTGTTCTTCAGAAGCAAAGATAAACACAAACTGAGGAAATTCATCACCAGTGAAATTTCTGTTTAAAAAAAATTTTAAAGTCCTCCAAGTTGAGCTTTGAATCCAACCCAGTATAGTGCACCTAATACGTGCCCAAGCCTGTGTCCTTGATCTAGAAGTGAGTTACACCATTGATTTCTCTGCCTTTAATGTGTCTGGTATGGGTCATACTACTGTCCTTCATAGGCATGCATCTAGCATAGGTGCTCTTATGAGTCTTTTCATCCACAAGAGTCAAATGAGCTACTTCCCTAAGTAAATTCCTTTTTGTGTCTCTGTCTTTATATATCCTATGTAGGACCTGTCTCTGGAGACAAGTAAAATAGAATCTGCTTTCCAAGCGCAGTATGATGTATATTTCTTTTTCTTTTTTTTCTTTTTTAATTGTGAAAATACTGTACAGAGGGGTTACAATTACATGGGCAAGATAATGAGTTCATTTCTTATCAAGCATTGCAGCCTCCTCCTTTGTTTACCCTTCCCATCCCATTCTCCCCCCATCCAGTCCTCCTCCCCCCCCCACCAGATTTGTAAAGTTCATTTTCGACATAGGACTTGTATGTCTCATTGTTGCAATGGGTCCACATGTATCCCTATTTAAACGATTTGTTTTTTCCCTTCCCCTTCACAAATTATAACAACATCAAATACAGTGAAAGCAGGGGTTATACTGTGGGGGAGGGACATACAAAGCAACAAAGAAATAATCTTATAAATGTGTTAGAAACAATCGCATGAAAGAAAAAAACATTTGAATACATACCTTAGGGTTCATTTACCTAACATCAACTTATCTGACCTTTTCTGCTTGTCTCAGACATATGCTAGTTATTGCAAATAAGGGAAACCATGGGACCTATGTTTCTTTGGGCCTGGCTTACTTCACTTAATTAAAAAAATATGGAACATTTCATGAATTTGCATGTCATCCTTGTGCAGGGGCCATGCTAATCTTCTCTGTATTGTTCCAGTTTTAGTATATGTGTTGCCGAAGCGAACACTGATGTATATTTCTATATAATTAAAGAATGTGGGTTGCTTACCTATTCCAGTACAGCATAGAATAAAAAGGAAAAAGAAAGTAAAAGCTAAAATGGAAAAAGGAAAAGGAAAGGTAAAGATATGAAAGTGTAAAGTGAAGAAAATAAAGGAAAAGGAAAAAAGAAAACAGTAACAATAGAACAGAAGTCAAGAGATGACAAAAGAATGAGGGAGACAAAAAGGAAAAAGAAATTTTGGAAAGGGAAGAAAATGAAAAGAGAAGAAAGACAATGTAAGATGTATTAAGAAGAGGTTTTTTGTTTAAAAAAAACTGCTGGTCAGTTTACTAGCTATTGACAGGTTGTACTGAGGTCACCATTAACTTCTTATATCATCACAGATAACATGAATCGTCTTGGAACTCCAAACCTTCATAGGTTCATTTCTTTCTCCCAATCAATAATGCTATATCAAGGTCATGGAGTTAGGGAAAGAGGTTATGCATAAGCCAGGAACTAACATCAAGGCTGCCATAGTTACAGCCAACTGTCCAATCCATCACAAGTATAGACATACACACACACTCAACCTGTGTTTGGTACTATATCCTAGGGTATTTAATGAGATCCAGGTAGTAGGCTGATTTGGTCTGCTTCCATGAGGGAAAAGGCACTTCTGTTTTCAGTTGAGTAAATACTCATTGTGGATTTAAATTTTCATTACCATGTTTGGGACAACCATTTGCAGTCTCAGGAAGGAGCATGTCTTCCACAATAGTATCCCACATTACATCACTTCTAAACATGGCACCCTCTGTCAGGGAATGAAGTACAGTAATAGACTCATGCTAACATTGTGTAACTAACTTGTCATGCTCCCCACTATCCTGAAATGCTATCTCAAACAGTGGCTTGTTTGAAGCATCACTGTTAGTCTTAGCCTTGTCAGTACTGGTGTCTGACCTAGCTTTATGCTTGCTAGACAGGTACTCTACCACTTGGACTACGCCTACAGCTTGTTCTACCTTGTGGCATCAGTGCTTTGGGCTTCATGCAACAATGTAGGAGGGGGAAATGCTCTTTCTTAATATGTGCTATATGGATCTGATTCTTCCATATTCGTTTAACATCTTCAGCAAGAAGGGGTAATTTGGATGACTTTCAACATTATTTGCCCACATCCAGTAGCAAAATTTGCATCCATTCTTAGTAAATTATGGTTGTAATATCACTGGTCATTGTTTCAACAGAGAAATGGATTCAGGGTTTGAGCATGGTGACATGCTTGTTTTCTCAGATAAGACTGATAGCACAGTGAGTGGGCAAAAGTGGCTCTATCATGCCCAGTGATACGTGGAAGTTCAGTAGGAGGAAAACATCCAGACAAACCAAGTATTAAAGGATATCTTACAAAGAAAATAGCCAAGGCCAATGCTGGGAAGGTGGCTCAAAATTGACTGTAGGCATGACTCAAGTGGTGAGGCCCCACCTACAAAGCATGAAATCCGAGTACTGTCTCCAAAAGAAAACACCAATAAAGCAAAGACAGACCACCACTCAGTTGGATAAGGCATGTTAATGTATGTCCTTAATGTAACAGTCAGAGGCTGAGGCAAAGAGATGATGAATTCAGAGCCAGCTTGAGCTCCACAGCACCTTGCATGCAAGCCTGATCTTCCAAGTGGGTCCAAGTCACAAACAACAAACAAAAAACCCAACTGCATCTGTGTGGAAATTGAAAATCTCATCAACAAAATGGTCTACAATAAAATCTTGCCCAAAGGAAACCGGGAGTCAATACAAGAGCTGAGCAATAACATGCCTGGAGTATTTGGAACCCTTCTCTGAACTCTTGACTTTTTTGATAAAGGGAAATTTTCAGCAAGACAATTCAGAAGACATTTCATGATCCAGACTCTTCAGTAAAGAGTGTGTGAATAATCCCATGGTGCCATGCCAAGCAACCTGTCCTGCTGAAGTCTATCTCGGGGCCATGGGGATAAGAAATGGATCCTGAAGCCAGTGATGGGCTGCCAGACCTTTCATTACAGCACTTAAGAGCCTAAGGCAAATGCATCATCGGGGTTTCATGTTAGCTGGGACTACACAGTGAGTTATATGTATCTGGGGGTACGCAGGGAAAAATTGTCTCAAGAAATACTAGCAGGGGCTGGGAAGGTGGCTCAGTGGTAGAGCGCTTGCCTTGCATGCTCAAGGCCCTGGGTTCAATTCCTCAGCACCACATAAGCAAAAAGAAAAAAGCCGGAAGTGGTGTTGTGGCTCAAGTGGTAGAGCGCTAGCCTTGAGCTGAAGAGCTGAGGGACAGCACCCAGGCCCAGAGTTCAGGCCCCACAACCCAAAAAAAAAAAAGAAAGAAATACTAGCAAAAAAGAATAAAATGAAAATGGACAATCCTAAAAAAGACTGTTATGCATACCACCCTTGACTTTCTCATCTACTGCAGAGAACAGGATGGTAATAGGATCAACCAATAGCAAAATAACACCCCGATACAGGTGGAAAACAAAAGAACACAGCACAATAAGCTATATATTCAAATCAAACACATAGGTCCAAAGGAGCTTTTATTAATAGATATTCACAACAAAGGTTTCACTTCTTTTTCTTAACCTCCAGAATGCAATTCTCTTAACTAACACAGGCTAAGAGACTTCAGCATTAACCTGTTAGCTTGTCTAACACAGCAAACTACTTCTCCCATCATACTGATCAATGTCATAACAGAACTACATGTTTAAGGCTTCAAATTATCTGTTGAGGTCGTTGTTCAGTTGTTTCAATATCTCCTCAGAGTGCTGAATTAAATCTCAGCATTTGAATCTGAAAATAAAGGGAAGAATAATCAAATAAAATACAACAAAAGAATCAATGACTTAGGAAGCTGTGGAAGACAGAACAGGAAGAACACTACCTATGAATAAGTACTGTGTCCACACTGTAATGTCACACAACCAAGGACAAAGGCTTTCAGCTAAGGATTAATGCTCTGCTCAGCTCAAACTTCAGAGATACTAGAGGGCTGATTGGGTTGGAAAGCTAAGTCGGGCTGAGAAGACACTAATAGAAACATTACTTAACAATGAGTAGAGCAAGCGGGGCACCGGTGGCTCACGCCTGTAATCCTAACTACTCAGGAGGCTGAGATCTGAGGATTAAGCTTCAAAGCCAGCCTGGGCAGGAAAGACTGTGAGACTCTTATCTCTAATAAACCACTAGAAAACCAGAAGTGGTGCTGTGGCTCAAGCAGTAGAGCGCTCACCTTGAGCCGAAGAGCACAAGGATAGCACCCACGCCCAGAGTTCAAGCCCCATGACCAACAACAACAACAAAAAAAACCAAAAACCAAAAAAAAAAACAATGAGTAGAGCTAGGGACTGAGGAGAGCAGAGCTCTGTACATACCTACTCTTGGCCCTGCAAGGGCCAGGTTACTGAAAAAAAATGGACAGTCTCCATTACCACCCACCTTATTGCTTCCTTGATGGCATTTTCAAAAAGTTCTCTTGTCATTTCTAGAGTTCCCGGTTCTTTATCAAATACTTGAAAGATTTTTTCATATGCTAAAAAGACAAAAAAAATATCAGTGGTTCTCAAAAATGAAGAAAGAAGTCAATCTTACTATAGGCCTCCCTCAGTAAGTATGAATCATGACAGAATGTTACGTGTTCTGTGAGTGTATACACAAACATGTTTTGTGTATGTGTGTGTGTGTATATGTGTGTGTGTTTTAAATCCTTCAGTTCAGATACTGCCCTATATTAATCTGGAAAGTCTAACAATGATCAGATAAGATTAGAATAGCAAGGATGAGAGAAATCTATGAAACACGTTAGTTGCAGTGCAAAAGAACCAAAACAAATTGCGTAAACAATGCAAATCTAGCTGGGCACCAGTGGCTCACACCTGTAATCTTAGCTACTCAGGAAGCTGAGATGTGAGGATTGTGGTTTGAAGCCAGCCTGGGCAGAAAAGTCCCCATGAGACTTTTATCTCCAGTTAACCAGTCAAAAACTGGAAGTGGCACTGTGGCCATCTCTTATGGCAGTTGGCCAGATACCTTACATGATCCCATGGCCATCTTCTCCAGTTCATCATGAGCCATTCTTCCCCTACTTACTTTATCCCAACATCTCAATTTCCTTAGTGAGTTCACATTTTATATTACTTGTGATTTCCTTGTATCCTGCTAACAAAGAATCAAGCACCATAGCTGGTAAAGCTTTGATGTTACTTGGACAGAGGCTGTTGTTCACATCCTCTACACCAACTGTGTTACCACCATCTGCACTGCTACCAGGAGAGTGTTCACACACAGAATACAGTGGACTTGGGGGAACACTGCCTCCTGTCAACTGCATAAGCTTTGATGGAAGATGTTTCCATAAAGAGCCTTCATGTGAGCCCTCCCCTTCTTCCACGAGATACTCATAGCCATGGTGGCTAACAGCAGCAACTGCAAAGCAAATGATGAGCTGTAGGTGGGAGGATTTCAGGCCACCTCATGCATCTCAGGGTGCTCCTCATGAGATAATTTATTTCAGAAGATGAGGGCTTACGAGAGAAAACCCTCATGTTTGATAGCTGGCAGCAATACACATAATAAAATAAATTCCCCTGATAACTTCCTGCTCCAAGAATCTATGCAGAAAGCAAGGTGGACAAAACATCATTAATTATCCTTTCACAAATTCCTGGAATCGGTAATTAACTGTCTCGACTAAATTTTCATGCAGAAAATACCACATTGTATCTAGATGCCTGTAAATCGTACAATATCACACAAAATCCCATGGGAGTGATTCAGCTTGTGCTACCCTTCTGTGTCAAAGTTGGGTGCTTTTCACTTCAATCTGATGCCTCTATGTCACTTGAACATGTCTGAAGCTTCAGGTACTCTGTAAGAAGCTGGATATCCCTGTCTCTGCTCTGCCATTTTCTCCACATGTGATGAGCAGAACAAGGCCTTTTGGTGACACCTGTAGAAAGTCTGTTTGGTCTTTAGAAGATGGAGAAACAACTGTATCCCACTTGGAAGGACTTGGCCTTGAACCTGCATGCTCAAACCCGGGATATCATGGGTGGCAATTGCCAACAGACGCTTAGTCCCAGAGGAACCTGTGTCCCTCTCTGGCCTTCATAGATAAGGAGATCCAACTGCCTTGAACATCATAAAATTTGGGTTTAAAAGGATAATCTAGTTCTAACCATTTTATGGATGAAGAGCTGGTAGCCAGAAGGAAAAAGTGTCTTGTCCAAGAGCATGGAGTCTACATGACTCAAGCTGTCATTCAGGTGGAGCTCAACCCACTGCAAAGGCTACCCTGCCAGTCCACATTGCTGTTGGCCAAGGGTTTTCACATGGCTGATGAGGGCATTGTTCAGGGACAGCTTCCCTTTGCTAGGAATCCTTATGTGAATGAGACAATGGCAACCCTGGAAATAGCATCACAGTCCCAACCACAAAACAGTGGTCTACTCTTTTGTATGGGTATACTGGTACTGGAGCTTGAACTCGGAGCCTGGGAACTGTCCCTTAACTTTTTCACTCAAGGATGGTGGTCTACTACTTGAGCCACAGCTCCACTTCCAGCTTTTCATCAATTACTTAGAGAAACACAAAGGCACAACACTTATGTGCCTCTGAGCATATAGAATAATGTATCTCAAAATGACCTCCAAGAAATAGAAACAAAGAGGGTTTTCTCTTCGTTGTTATTTGTTTTATTTTCTTTCTAATTGTTCATTTGTCTATCTTTGGGAGGGGAGGCACAGAACTCAAGGGAAAAAGAGTGAAAAAGTGCAGCAGTGGTGCTCACTGGACGCTGTTTTGAAAGTAAACTATACAACTTGCAGGTGGAGATGGGAGGAAGGAACTGGGAGAGAGAAAATGGATGACACTGTATGAAAGGAAATGTATTCATTACCTGACTTATATAACTGTAATCCCTCTGTGTATCACCTTTGTAATAGCAACAAAGTAAATTTTTTTTTGGTCAGTCATGGGGCTTGAACTCTGGGAACAAAGTAAATTTTTAAAAAAATATTTTGGACATCAGCAGTGAGCAATACCAACAGGTGCTGCCCATGTATCCTTATGAAGTATACACTGCTGTGGTGGGTGAAGTCACACAGGAACCACATAGCTGGACTCATGCCGATTAACACTCAAGCAGAGATGTGAAACAAAGCAATGTAGAGAATGTCTACAGCTTTCTGCTAGTGGCAATCCCTTCTTAGAGGTATCCTTTAAACAGAGTCCAAGGGGAAATACAACTGGCTTTAGTCAGAATGGGGTAAGGATCACAGGACAAAAAAACAATGCCTACAGAGTGAAGCTCAGAGGCAAAGAGAGAAGGGTGAAGAAAGAATGGTGGTCCAGGAGGTACACAGCTTATTTAGTCTCAGGTGGCAATCAGAGTGCTTAGGACATGAAAGATTGTTTCAGAATAGCCTGGAGTGTCTTGGTCTAAATACTTGCTTATGACATTATGGTTAAAGTTTGAGAGAATACATGTAAAAGAGAAGCAGGAATTGAAAGTAGTTTGATTGGGCTGGGAAGGTGGCTCAGTGGTAGAACGCTTGCCTTGCATGCCTGAGGCCCTGGGTTCAATTCCTCAACACCACATAAGCAAAAAGAAAAAAGCCGGAAGTGGCTCTGTGGCTCAAGTGGTAGAGCGCTAGCCTTGAGCTGAAGAGCTGAGGGACAGTGCCCAGGCGCAGAGTTCAGGCCCCACGACTGAACCCCCCCCCCAAAAAAAAGAAAGTAGTTTGATCAAGAAGTTTTGGAACTAATTGATGATACATCAAGCCAGAGCACGCTAGGAAGTATAGAAAAATGTGTGGTTTAGAAATTTTTACAATTATATTAGAGGAAAATAAAAAGGGAAAGGCAGAAAAAGATCATAATACACATTTGCCATTAAGGGGAAAAAAAAGTAGAATTGAAGTCCTAGAAAGTTGCCACAGACATGTCAGTGGAAAACTGGACAAAAGTCTGCTGAAAAACAAAAAGCTATGTCAGCTTAGACTGTTATTCTTGTCCACAACAAATGTTGTGTGAATGAAGAGGCAGGATCTCGTGTATGACACCAGGCAGGAGAGCTGATGATGGGAGAAGGTAAAGTATGAGAAGTTGATCATGGGCTGAAGAAAAATCCATTGGCTTCCTGTGTAAAAACCTCTATCCCTCTTATAGGAAGTTCTTTATGCTCATAGCAATTCCCAAGACTTTCTTCATTTCAGAGAGGTTCTTTCAGGCTAGGAAATTGGCTCAGTGGTAGAGTGCTTGCCTCGCATACATGAGGCCCTAGGTTCAATTCCTCAGCACCACATAAGCAGAAAAAAGCCAGAAGTGGCGCTGTGGCTCAAGTGGTAGGGCTCTAGCCTTGAGCTGAAGAGCTGAGGAAAAGCGCCCAGGCCCAGAGTTCAGCCTCCATGACCGACAAAAAACAAAAAAAAACAGAGAGGTTCTTTCCCCTTACAGACATACAGGTATCTGTCCACCCATTAAATATGTAATTACCTTCTTTCTCTTTCTTGGCCAAGGTCTCAGCACAGGATTCTCCCTCATTTGCTAGTTCATTCTTGGATGGAAGAACTTCAGTGCACTTCCTCTTAGGTGGTGGTGGAATAAACATGTCTTCATTTGCTGGGTTCTCTTCAGTTTCAGGTCTTCCCAGATTCTTATTTGCTTCATCAGCCATCGTTTCCTGGAAAATATTCATGACAATATTCCATTCATGATAACATTCAAGTTTCACAACCTGGAAACAGGACTGAAAGCTTCCACGTTAAGATGATAAAGGATAAGAAAAGGGCTGGGAATATGGCTTAGCGCTAGAGTGCTTGCCTACTGTGCATGAAGTACTGGGTTTGATTCCTCTGTACCACATAAATGGAAAAAGCCCGAAGTGGCACTGTGGCTCAAGTGGTAGACTGCTAGCCCGGGCAAAAGAAGCTCAGAGACAGTGCCCAGGCCCTGAGTTCAAGCTCCAGGACTGGCAAAAAAAGGACAAGAAATGTTTCTTCTATGTGGCTACATTATTGAACATTCAGCAAATCATAAAGACATGCAAAATATGACAGAGCAAGGCAAGGTGCTTCTCCCAATGTTTGTAATTACTATGTAAGAGAATACAAGATAACCTACCTTTCTCACTAAGCCCTAATCTACATCCTGTTCCATATACTGTCATCAATAACAGGTCCAATTATATTCCTTGCAATTCTGGGAAAGCTGAAAAGTGTTTGGAAGCACAGGATGCAAACGACTAGATAGAGCAACACAGAAATTCGGCGCCTTAAAACAAAATTGTTTTTCAGGGCTCAAATTCTCAATGATCTAC
>NW_012267254.1:909462-953149 GCF_000151885.1 Dipodomys ordii | reverse complement strand
AATGTACTCATTATCTTGCACATGTAATTGTAACCCCTCTGTACATTGTTTTCTAAAAAAAATAAATGAACAAATAAATAAATTTACAAACAAGAAAAAAAAAGAGAATACAAGATAAATTGGGTGCCTGTGGCTAATACCTGTAACCATACCAACTTAGGAGGCTAAGATCTGAGTATCGTGGTTCAAAGTCAGCCCAGGCAGAAAAGTCCTTGTGAGAGTCTTCTCTCCAACTAACCACTCAAAAATCAGAAGTGGTTCAAGCACTAGCCCTGAGCACAAAGAGGCTCAGGGACAGCTCACAGGCCATGAGTTCAAGCTCCACAACTGAGAGGAGAGAGGGGGGGAGAGAGGGAGAGAGAGAGAGAAACAAGAGAGAAACAAGAGAGAGAGAGAGAAAGAGAGAGAGAGAGAGAGAGAAACAAGAGAGATAGTCCAAAACTACAGAAAATAGTTTTGTTCAGCCATAAAGAAGAAAGTGATAGCTGGGCACTAGCAGCTCACACTTGTAATCTTAGCTACTCAGGAAGGCTGAGATCTGAGGACTGTGGTTTGAAGGCAACCCAGCCTTTTGAGTAGTGGAGATTACAGGCATTAACCGCTGGTGCCTGGTGATGAGTTTATTCTTATTAAAACAAAACATATGAAGGGGGGACCAAGATGGTGATGGAACAGTAGGGAAATGCCACAGCTCTCTCCAACCAAATAGAGGGTTTGAGTTCCAATGTTCTGTTTCCTCAAGAGACCAACAACAGGAAAAAGGAGAATACCCCGAGAAATATAGGAAGTGAAAGCAAGAAAAATACATCAGAACTTACATAAAGATGAAAAAGTGTGAAGACCCTTCCCCTACCCCTTGCTGGTGGCATAGGTCTGTGCCAAACTGTCCAAGTGGCCCAGCCTGGGGCCACTGGGGACCCCTGAGCCACAGTGGCCCATTGAAGAAAAGCAGTGCAAAAGATTCACAAAGTGCCGGTGCTGGTGCCAGTACTGGACCCGGTGATTATAAACAGAGACAGAAACCTCAGAGCTCAGAACCTACACAAAGACCCTTCTCCCACCCCTCACCAGCATCATGGCTCTGCATCAAGCTGCTAAAGAGCTGCTGGGGACCGCAAAGCCACAACCATCCTTTCTTCCACAGTGCCACAACCACCAGGGACCCCAGAACCACAGCAGTTGGTAGAAGGCCAGCGCAAAAAATGCCCACAGCACTGACCCTGACAGCATAAACAGAAGCAGAGACCATGAAACACAGACCCAGAGCCACCACCACCACCTGGCCCTGCCCACAATCATCCCAAAGGAACACAGAGCTTGGAGGTGACCAGCAACTTACAAAGCACAGAAACAGCAATCTGCTGCAGCACTGCTGGACAGCCCCCAACTAGTTCCAGGATAAGTGAGTACCCCACAGGGGACCCTCCCACCTCCCCCACAGGAGACCAGTGCTGGTGGTAACCCCCAGCCACCTGGGCTACAAGTCCCATTGAAGATGGGAACTGTGCAAGTGCCCCAGAAACCAGTGGAGCACACCCAGCCTGACAGACTTAACCAAGAGGGCCCCTGGAAGGGAGCTTGAATGCTCAAACCAGGAACAGTGCCTGTGGACCATAGCAGCCAGCAGTGGAAGAAGTCGGACCTGCGTGTCCCAGGCAGGAAACCCAATAGTCCAGGTCCCACCAGAGCCCAACCAGTGTGTTCTGGGCTGGGAACCATGAGCCTGGGCCAGGCCTAGGGACTGGGAGAATGAGCTGTCTAAACCACTTGTCCTGACTGAAGTCAGGAACTGAGCACATGCCTCAGCAGAGGGTAGCGTGTGTCTGCCCAAAAGAATCTAACAAGAGTGAGCCCTATGAGGATCAGAGTAGCAGCTGGAGGTCGGCCCCTCCCAATCAGAACTGAGACAGGGTAAAGACTCTCTCAGCCAGCCCAGGGCCAAGAGCAAGCTTCATCAATTGATCCAGGAACCAACCCAGAACCAAGCAAATGCAGCCACCTATTGACCAAAACAGTCAGAGTTTGGGATCAGTCTCCAATAATCCCTGAATCCCCATGCAAAAATCACAGTGAAAGGCTGGGAAGGTGGCTCAGTGGTACAGTGCTTGCCTTGCATGCATGAAGCTCTGGGTTCGATTCCTCAGCACCACATAAGTAAAAAGAAAAAACCAGAAGTGGTGCTGTGGCTCAAGTGGTAGAGCGCTAGCCTTGAGCTAAAGAGCTGAGGGACAGCGCCCAGGCCCAGAGTTCAGGCCTCACGACCGGACCCAAAAAAAAAAAATCACAGTGAAAAATTATAAGATTTACCAACAGCCAAGGAAGCAAACCATCCCATAGACAAGCCAGGCATCAGTGGCTCATGTCTGTAATCCTAGCTACTCAGGAGGTTGAGATCTAAGGATCACAGTTCAAAGCCAGCCCAGGCAGGAAAGTCCGTGAGACTCTTATCTCCAATAAACCACCAGAAAACCAGAAGTGGCACTGTGGCTCAAGTGGTAGAGAGCTAGCTAGCCTTGAGCTGAAGAGCTGAGGGACAGCACCCAGGCCCAGAGTTCAAGCCCTATAACTGAAAAAAAAAATAGAGACAGACCAAGTAAATAATCTCATGATACAACTAAAACTTCTAGAAAAGCAAGAAAATAGCAAGAAAAGTTACTAGATGGAGCTAGATAACCAAAATAAGAGCTGAAATTAAGGAGATAGAGACCAGGAAAACTATAAATAAAATTAATAAAGCTAAAAGCTTTTTAAAAAAAATAAATAAAACTTAAAAACCTCTGGCAGGATTAAGTAAAAAAAAAAAAGAAGAGAGGAGACCCAAATCAGTAAGATCAGGGATGCCACGGCGAAAATTATAGCAAATACCCGACATCCAAACAATTACAAAGAACTATTTCCAGAGTCTATACTCACTAAGGAAGGAAAACCTAGCAGAAATGTATGGATTTTTGGAGAAATACAAATTGCCCAAACTGAACCAAGAAGAAATAAATTAAATAAACCAATAACTTACAATGAAATAGAGGAAGCAATCAGAAGTCTTCCAACAAGGATAAAGCCCAGGACCAGATGGATTCACTATGGAATTCTATAAGACTTTAAAGAGGAATTAATACCCATACTCCTGAAGCTCCTCTGAGAAATAGAAATAGAAGGAGCAATTCCAAACTCATTCTATGAAGCCAGTATCACACTCATCCCCAAAACAGGCAAAGACCAAACAAAAAAGAGAACTACAGACCAATCTCCTTGATGAATACAGATGCAAAGCTCCTCAATAAAATTTTAGCTAACAAAATCCAGAAACATATAAAAAAATCATACATTACCATCAAGTATGCTCAATCCCAAAGATTCAGGGATGGTTTAACATATGTAAATCAATAAATGTAATCCATCATATCAACAGATCCAAGTTCAAGAACCACACGATTATCTTCATTGACACGGAAAAGGCTTTTGATAAAATACAAAACTTGTTTATATTAAAAGCTCAGAGAAAATAGGAATAGAAGGAAAATTCCTTAAAATATAGTATAATATTGGCTATTGGTCTATCATGTATGGCTTTTATTGACAGACGAATAGCCAATATTATACTTAACAGGGAAAAACTTCAACCAATTCTCCTAAAAACAGGAACAAGGCAAGGATGTCCACTCTCTCCACTCCTCTTCAATATAGTTCTGGAATTCTTAGCCAGAGCAATAAGGCAAAAAAAAAGACATTAAAGGGATCCACATAGGGAAGGAAGAAGTTAAACTATCCCTTTTTGCAGATGACATGATATTATACCTTAACAATCCCCAAAACTCCACCCTCAAACCCTTAAAGCTTATAAACCACTTTGGCAAAGAGCAGGATACAAAATTAATCCACAAAAATCAGTTTCCTTTCTTTACACCAACAAGGTACAAGCAGAAAGGGAAATCAAGGAAACAACCCTCATCACAATAACCTCAAAAAAATAAAATATCTAGGGTTTAACCTAACCAAAGATGTAAAGGAACTATTTAATGAAAACTATAAAAGCCTAAAGAAAGAAATTGCAGAGGACACCAGGAAATGGAAAGACCTTCCATCTTCTTGGATAGGCAGAATTAATATAGTAAAAATGGCCATACTGCCAAAATTTATATACAAATTCAATGCAAGTCCCATTAAAATCCCAATGATGTATTTCTCTGAAATACAGAAAACAGTCCAAAAATTCATATGGAACAACAAAAGACCTAGAATAGCCAAAGCAATTCTAGGCAAAAGAAACAATGAGGGAGGGATCACAATACTGGATTTCAAGCTCTACTATAGAGCTAAAATAACAAAGACAGCTTGGTATTGGCAAAAAATATAGACCCGAAGACCAATGGAATAGATTAGATGATCCAGAAATAAAACCACATACTTACAGTCAGCTGATATTCAACAAAGGAGCCAAAGACATACAGTGGAAGAAGCTTAGCCTCTTCAACTATTGGTTCTGGGAAAACTGGGTGGCCACATGCAGAAAACTAAAAGTGGACCCAGCCTGTCACCATGAACTAACATCAACTCAAAATGGATTAAAGACCTTAACATCAAACCTGATACTCTGAAACTACTGCAGGACAGAGTAAGAGTCCTACCTGAATTTAAAAGCCACAGGCAGGAATTTCCTGAACAAAATCCCAGGGTCAGAACAAATTGGAGACAGACTTGAGAAATGGAACTACTTAAAGTTTCTATACATCTCATTGTTGCAGTGTGTCCACTTGTATCCTTATTTAAACAATTTGTTTTTTCCTTTCCTCTCCACAAATTATACCAACATCAAATACAGTGAAAACAGGGGTTGTACCATGGGGGAGTGATGGGGAGGGATTGGCATGGGGTGGGGGGGAGGGACGGGGGAGATGGGAAAGGATGGGAAGGGGAAACAAAAGAGAAGGTAACAATGCTTGATAAGAAATGTACCTTGCCCATGTAATTGTAACCCCTTTGTATGGTATTTTCACAATTATATATGTGTGTGTGTGTGTGTGTATAGATATATATATATATGCATCTTAAAAATTTTCTGCATAGCTAAAGACATAGCAACCAAACTAGAAAGACAGCTAACTCATTGGGAAAAGATATTTACCAGCAATATATCAGACATAGGCCTAATATCCACTATATACAGGGAACTCAAGAAACTAATGCCTCCCAAACCTAACAAACCAATTACTAAATGGGCAAGGGAACTATAGAGAGACTTCTCAGAAGAAGAGGATAAAATAACAAAGAAACACATGAGAAAATGTTCATCAGCCATGGCTGTAAAGGAAATGCAAACACTGAAATACCATCTTACCCTAGCCCAGTCAGAATGGCCCACATCCTAAATTCAGCCAATGACAAATGCTGGAGGGGATGCAGAGAAAGAGGACCCTACTGCACTGCTGGTGGGAATGTACACTAATACAACTACTTTGGAAAGCAATCTAGAGGTACCTGAGAAACCTAAATACAGACCACCCCTACCACCCAGCCATACCACTCCTAGGTATCTACCCTGAGCAAAAGGAACCAGGATACAAGGACACATGCACCTCCATGTTCATTGCAGCACTGTTCACAATAGCCAAGATAAGGAAACAACCCAGATGCCCCACTACAGATGAATGGATCAAAAATTGTGGTACCTGCCAGGTGCTGGTGGCTCACACTTGTAATCCTAGCTACTCAGGAGGCTGAGATCTGAGGATCGAGGTTCAAAGCCAGCCCAGGCAGGAAAGACTGTGAGACTCCTATCTCCAATAAACCACCAGAAAACCGGAAGTGGCGCTGTGGCTCAAATGGTAGAGCGCTCACCTTGAGCTGAAGAGCTGAGGGACAGCGCCCAGGCCCAGAGAGTTCAAGCCCCACGACTGACAAAAAAAAAATTGTGGTACCTATATACAATGGAATATTATGCAGCCATTAGATAGGACAAAATAATAGCATTCGCAGGGAAATAGATGGAACTAGAGCAAATCATTTTGAGCAAGGTAAGCCAAGAGCAAGGAGACAAATGGCACATAGTCTCCCTGGTGTGTGGATGTTAAATCCAAAATGCAAGGAGATATGACAAAGTAAACAGGATTCAAGAAACAAAGGACTGCCACTCATTTTGTTGTATCATTACTAAATGACCCCATGTTTTTGACCAAGTATATGGTACAAACATGTGCATATTTGATGAAAGCTAGGAGGAGGACACAGAATCAGAAGGAAATGGGAAAACATACAACAGAGGGGCAATCAGCTGCATTGGACATGGATGAAAATGAACTAAGCTACTCAAGGGCAGTGATTTGGAGGGAGGGAATGAGAGGGAAAGAGGGACCAGCTTACACTAAACAAAAGGAAAATATATATATATATATATATATATATATATATATATATATATATATATCACCCGATGTGGAAGAAATAGTAGTACTGTCAAAGCTCATAGAATTCACACAAACTTTATAGATCACAATAATGACAATTTGCCTCATAAAGGTTAAAATGTGTTTGTGACATTAACTAAGTATCACTATCTCACAATACTGTGAAATTTATGTGTTGAATTAATCAAAACAAAAAATTAGTTAAAAAAACAAAACATATACTATAATCTAAAATTCCAAGCAGAAATAGAAACCTCTCTCTCTCTCTCTGTGTCTCTCTCTCTGTCCCCTCCTTTCTATCTCTCTTTCTTTCTCTCTCTGCTAGTCCTGGGGCTCAAACTCTGGGCCCAGGCACTGTCCCTTAGCTCCTTTTTGCTAACGGGTAGTGCTCTACCACTTGAGCCACAGTGCCACTTTTTTCTGTGATTAACTGGAGATATGTCTCAGAGACTTTCTTGCCTAGGCTGGCTTAGAACCACTATCCTCAGATCTCAGGCTTCTAAGTACCTAGGATTACAGGTGTGAACTACCAATGCCTGCCTGAAACTTTTCTTTCTAGAAGACTTCTACTAAGGGCTTTAGAAATATTCAGATCTACACTAACTCTTGTAAAATGGGGGGAAAACGTCTATTTGGCCCCTATATTATAAATTCAATATAAATGAATATGAACATATAAGAAAATTCCAAGCTGGGCATTGGTGGCTCATGACTATAATCCTAGCCTCCTCTGAGGATCATGGTTTGAAGTCAGCCTGGAAAGTAAAGTCTATAAGACTCTCATTTCCTATTAACAGTAAAGTCCATAAAATTGGTATTTCCTATTAAGTAGCAAAAAGCTGGAGTTGGATCTATGACTCAAGTAGGAGAGTGCAAACCTTGAAGTTAAAAAGCTTAGGGACAGTGCCCAGGCCTTGAATTCAAGTCCCAGGACAGGCAGAAAAAAAAGAAAATTTCATAATGAGTGATGATATATCTTGAAAATAGAGACAAACATCATTTTTAAAAGATTTACAAAAAATCAAAGGGTAGATATAGAAAAAAACAGCTATTTTTTTCATGCCCAAATATATAATACTAATTACTCAGGAGGCTGAGTTTGGGAGGATTCTAATTGATGCAGATCTGGGAAAAAAATGTACCTAGGATCCTCAACTCAAACAAAAAATGGCATAGTGTTGCCTAACTATGCTCTGGGGTAAAGTAGACTGCTTAAATAAGATGACTAATGCCTAGCATAGGAGAAGTAGAAGGCACATGGCTCAAGGGAAGGCCCTGGGTTCAAACACCAGTATGATCAAAAACAAATAAATAAATAAATACATAAATAGCCAGGTGCTGGTGGTTCATGCCTATAATCCCAGCTACTCAGGAAGCTGGGATCTTCTGATTACAGTTCAGAGCCAGCCACCTCCAATAAACCTTAAGAAAACCAGAACTGGTGTTATGGATCAAAGCGATAGAGCACTAGCCTTGAGCAAAAGACCTCAGGAACAGTGTCCAGACCCTGAGTTCAAGCCCCACAACCAACAAAATACATACATACATACATACATACATACACACATACATAGCCAGGCACTCATGCCTGTAATCCTAGCTACTCAGGAGGATGAGATCTGAAGATTGCAGTTTGAAGCCAACCTGGGCAGAAAAATCCCTGTGAGACTCTTATCTCCAATTACCCACTCAAGTGGCACTGTGGCTCAAGTGGTAGAGCACTAGCCTTGAGCATAAAGAAGCTCAGAGACAGCATTCAGGCCCTGAGTTCAAGCCTCAAAATTGACTCAGCACCACATAAGCAGAAAAAGCCAAAAATGGTACTGTGGCTCAAGTGGTAGAGCGCTAGCCTTGAGCTGAAGAGCTGAGGGACAGTGCCCAGGCTCCATGAGTTCAGGCTCCATGACCAACAAAAACAAAAACAAAAACAAAACAATCATACATACATAACCATATACATGAAGTCATGATCGAGTTGAATGAAGGAGAGCAAGCCTGGATTCACATTCACAGATAAGTCCACTTAACCACATCCACACACACAACATAAATGCAAGGAAAGTAACACTATTCTTTAAAATTTTTCTCATTAGCATACTCAGTTTTTATACTAGTAAGTGGTCTCTGAGAATTTTCCATACATGTATTCCATTCAATCTCACTCCCTCTATTTCTATCCTAACACCACTCCTTAAATTTTTTTTTGTTATTATAAAGGTCATATACAGAGGAGTTACCATTACATTAGTTAGATAATGAGTACATTTCTTTTTGGACAATGTCACCTTTCCCCTCATTCTCTCCCAGTTAACACTACCCTTTTTAGGGATGAATTGCAGTTGAACTCAGATTTGTTCTTTAAATAGATCAACAGCTTGGCTAACAGGAAACTGCTTCAAGTTTCTAAAAATAAATTTGGAAGATAATTTTTTTGTTTGTTAGTACTGTGCTTTGAACTGAAAAACTTACATTTGCAGGCCTCTCAACACTCCCTAGCAACCACTTAAGTTGTGTTTCTAGCCAGGTTTTGTGCTTGCTATTTTCATGATGGAGTATCCCAGAACTTTCTGCTTCAAAACATAATTGTCCTTATCTTGGTATTTAGAGGAACTATGACAACGGACGTGAGCTACTGGCATGGGTTCAAAAGAAAATTTTGGAAAGAAAAATCTATGACAAATGTGAAACAGGTGAACAAGTGAAATACCAAGGAACATGTTTCCCTAAGAATGTCTCCTCTATAACCATGTTTTGGTGCACTAAAAGCCCAGCATGTCCAGGGAAAGATAAAATTATAAAGGATGGAAAGAATACTAAATTTTGATTTTTCATACAAAAAGAGCCTGTGTAGATACACTACTCAAATTTTATCATTGAACTCAGGTTGATAAATTATCTTGCCAAGTTTCCAGACCTAGGGGCAATTAATCATAAACAAGCTGCATTTGTGCATGTAATAACAATCCTTAGAAAACAAAGTCTAAATTACCATTAAAAATGAAGCCAAATATTGAAACATTAGTGTGAATGAAATGAAAGCAGTGCTACAGCTCTCTGTGAAATACATAAGCCAGTATGCAGAGAAACAGAAGCCCTGGTGGCAAATGAGGAGGGATATTCTTCTTTCTTAGGGTGGGAAGAATCCTTACTGAACTCACTCTAGTCAGCCCTCCACCCCACCTCAGAATGATTTTAGCAATCTGGTTTGCAATCTCATCATGTTAAATTTATTTGGAGATTGGCAGCCTGAAAATCAATATTACAGAAGTTAAAGGTCTTAGGAAATCCAAACAGGTAACAACAACAACAGATAAATAAAAACAATAGATTATAACTGTAAGGGTTGCTGAAAGGAGACCACCATGCAGTTCAGGCAGAAATATTTAATGGAAGACCAAACCACTGGCCTGCAACAGATCTAAGTGTGCAGAGCAGAGAACTAATGGCAGAGATTACATACAGAAAGGCAAGGAAGAGATTTGCCAGCAGTGGATGTGGAAGTGACCTCATTGCCTTTTTTGCTGATTCACAGTCAGGTGATTGACAGTCAGATGATTAATAGTTATAGGTAATTACCAGTTTCGGGTGGTGATTTCTGGTAAGGCTACATTCTGTCCTTCACAAAGGGGGTGGGGGAGACAAGGGAGGCTGGTTTCCAGAGCAGACCTAACAATAACCACCAGACATAAGATTGATTGTATAAGGGGAAAAAAGTGCAAATCATAAGACACCAGAACCAGGACAAACATACTACTGCAACACAACAGAGATACTGGAAACAAGTAGAGAAATATAAAACAGCTAAATGTGTAACCACCAAGCCAGAAAATCATTGCGACAAGTATGGTCCTTTATGTTAACCTGCTGCATTGCACACCAGGAAAAATGATACCTTGATTCTTACTTCACGGAAAAATATGATACTTTGGGTATTTTCTTCATAGATTAAGGGTAGGCAAAAGTTTTGGAACATAAAAAACCCTAATCAGGGCTGGGAAGTTGGCTCAGTGGTAGAGCACTTGCCTGAGGCCCTGGGTTCGATTCCTCAGCACCACATAAGCAAAAAACAAAAAACCGGAAGTTGCACTGTGGCTCAAGTGGTAGAGCACTAGCCTTGAGCTGAAGAGCTGAGGGACAGCGCTCAGGCCCAGAGTTCAGACCCCACAACCGGACCTCCCCCCCCAAAAAAACTCTAATCAACAAGTGTGCCCTCATTTAGTAAAACAGCATCTCTGTCAAATTAGAGGTCTTCCTTATGATAGTATGAAAGCAAAAAAGAAAAGTGCTGAAGTTCCACAGAATTCTCTACTTTTTGTAGGTATAAATATAGAATGGGAATCTAGAATCCATGTGAAACCTCAACCATTTTTATTGACATTAGTGGAGTTCAGATTCAGGGCCTGATAGTTACTAGGCAGGTGTTCTATCTCTTGAGCCAAGTCACCAATCCTATATTAGCTTCAGCTATTTTTCAGATAGAGTCTTAGTTTTTAGCTCAGGGTTTGGCTCTCACTGCCATGAGTCTGTCTAGGTCTCCCCTCCTCACTAAAGTTCCAAGTGTACTCTGCCACATCCAATTTATTTATTGATATGAAGTCTCTGTTATATTTTTCCCCAGGTGGCCTGGAATTGCAACCTTTCAGATCTCTGCCTCCTGAGTATGTGGGATTATAGTCTTATACTACCCCACCCTATCCAATTTGTATAATAGAAAATGTCAACAAAACTGATGCAAATGACATTTATAAAAAGTCCTTCCCCACTGGTTCAGGCTTAGAACCCCAGATTGTGAGTAGGCACAGAGCAAAAGAATCGTGGTTGGAGCCAGCTGGGATAAAAAGTTGGCCAGACCATATCCCAACCCATGATCATGGGTTGTATCACTTCCCTGAAGGGCATGGTAGGAGGATCTCATTCCTTAGCTGGCCCCAGAAATATGCAAGACCTCTCTGAAAAACAACTAAGGTACAAGCATCAGTAAAGTCTTGGATGTGGCTCAAATGCTAGCATTTCTGCATGGCCAGGCATAGTCTTTCAGGTCCACTTCACCACATATCCAAAAAAAAAATCAGACATCAGAGAATTTTAAGTGTAGATGCCAAATGAGTAATACCTGAGTAGGCAATACCTGCGTGCAAGTCGAGTGCAACTGGGATTTCTCCTTGTTGCTGAATCCCTATTAACAAAGAAGTGTCCAGGGCCCTTGCAGAAATGTTAAATAGAGTGTGCAGGGAAAAAGTGGCCATGCAAGCCACCTCCGTGCTGAGCTTGAGATGAGGTTCCAAGCAAGCCACCTGCCCTCTAAGTTATAGTGCCTCATTCAACTGGAAACTTCCACTAAAATGTTGACATGACCTGGAAAGTTGAGTCCCTGGCTCACTTGGCTCTGGGAGAAGAATCATAGTGGTCCTCCTATATGCAGCTGCCCCTCTAAAAAGGAGGCATGCCAAAGAGGTGTGGCCAATATTCAATTATGACCAGTGCAGTGACCTCAGTGATCAATGGTTAAGACAACCTGCAGTACCAAAATGCAATAGTGGAGGAGAGACCTGCCCAGGAGAGACCAGATACCAGAACCCTGTGACCAAAACTAGGGGCCTAAGGTCCTGCCAACACCAAAGAGTCCCACTGGGGGTACCATTAGATTAGTAGGCTGTCAAAACTAATGCCCCGAGACCACAGCCCCTCAACCGACACAGCATAACAGGGCCCATGTAAAAGCTTCTCCCTTACTGAGTGAACATCCGGGTATTGCCATCACAGAACTACCACAAATTCCCCTATGCTGACTAGCAATATTTCAGGCAGATATCTTAGGGCTGGGTAAGACCCTCCTCCCAGGGGGCAGGTTCTCGACCTCACTCACCCTCTCAGTTCCTCCACCTTCCCAGAGCT
This sequence comes from Dipodomys ordii, assembly GCF_000151885.1. Taxonomy (NCBI): domain Eukaryota; kingdom Metazoa; phylum Chordata; class Mammalia; order Rodentia; family Heteromyidae; genus Dipodomys; species Dipodomys ordii. The sequence goes on along the minus strand of NW_012267254.1, from coordinate 940,853 downwards.
GGAATACTGACCTGGAGACTGTCCACAAGCACTTCCAAAATGGCGGGATGGTGGCACGTGTTGCCTCTGGTGGGACATTCTAGGGCCCGCCTCCTGAGTGGAAATGAGGCTGCACATGCGCATTTTAGGGGTCTGTGGCAGAAGGTATAGGGATGGGTATCTCTTCCATGTTCAATACATTATTGTTTGAGGATGAAGGGGTCATGGAGTCTAGGCACTGGCCCTGGAGGTTGGGTCTGAGCATACCCAGAACTAGACGTGCAGGAGGCTAGTGGACCAGCAGGAAGCCTGGCTCTCACCACACACTGTTGTCTGGCTTTCCATCTACGAGTTTTCTGTTGTGGAAACTACAACAGGTCTAAGGCTGGAATGTAACCAAGTGGTTTTCCATAGGTAAAGCCCTTCAGGTATCTGCAGCTGTTGTGTGGGTAGGACCTTTAAAGGAACCAGAGCCCCTTCTTTTTCCCTCAGTGAGACGAAGGTGTAAAGTGGAGCTGGCAAGATATTCCATCTGCATGCTATATTACTCCAAAGGGGCATTCACAGTGTTTCTTAGGAAAGTCACTGACCCAAACACGTGGTTTCTTCTTAAGAGTAAATATTAGTCACACTCTCTGTAAAATCAAATAAATGTGAAGCTCCTGGTGTCTCAGCTTCTATCAATTCTACACTGAGGGATTTCCTGTCTGAAAGGTGCTGGCAGGGACCTAACTGTTTGCGGGCAGCTGCTTTTATTCAATAAGGTGGTTTCCCAAGTTCCTATTTCATCATTCTGGAAGTGTTGTTTCCTGTATGACAAAAAATTAAGATCCCACCTCAAAAAAGCTAGGTATTCTTGAGCACATCTGCAGGTCTAGCTACAGGATTGTGGTCCGAGGCCACCCTAGGTAAAACGGAAAGTCTGTATCTTAAAAAAAAAAAAAAGTAAAGTAAAATGGATGCAGGCATGGCATATCAGTATCACTAAAAAAAAAAAAAAAAAGTAAAAGGTACCTTATTTAAAAAAAAAAGTAGATTGACTGTGAAGGTGACACTAGAAAGATACAATAATCAATGTCAATCTATTAACTTTGAAGCAGCACTCATAGAAATTATTTGAGGAACACATGGACAAATCTTAATATAGAATAATATTGGAGGGCTGGGAAGGTGGCTCAGTGGTAGAGTACTTGCCTTACATGCATGAGGCCCTGGGTTCGATTCCTCAGCACCACATAAGCAAAAAGAAAAAAGCCGAAGTGGCGCTGTGGCTCAAGTGGTAGAGCGCTAGCCTTGAGCTGAAGAGCTGAGGGACAGCGCCCAGGCCCAGAGTTCAGGCCCCACGACTGGGCCACCCCCCCCCAAAAAAAAGAATAATATTGGATGATTCATTTTGAGAATGGTATTGTGAATAAAGGAGAATGTCTTCACACAGGAGAGGGATGTTGACATATTTAGAGATGTTATAAAAGTTTACAACTCAGCTCAAATAATTAAAGATGGGGGAGGGCATATTTGGAGAAAGCAAAAAGCAACAGTGGCAAAATGTTAGGGATAATGAACTATTTCTGTAGGAAATTGAAGAAAATGAATATGATTATTAATTTGGACAAGCGTAAAGGTTGTCTAGAAAAGGAACATGAAAGAATGACTACAAAATAAACCTGAAACAGGACGAGGTATGAATTAGCAATGCCAAGCACGGGAATGTAGGGCTGAAAATGTGGTTTGAGTGGTACACTATTTGTCTTCCACGCTTGAGATCCTGTTTGGTCCCCAGGATTCCAAAACCAACCAAAAATGTATAATGTATAATTTACAATAAATATGAACTTTTTGCAAGGAATTGCAGGCCCTAGAAATAGATCTCAATTACAGACACACACACACACACACACACACACACACACACACACACACACACACACACACGTGCATGTATGTGGTACTTCAATATGAGTGAGACTGTCTCTTCCAATTACTTTGGGAAAAAACTAACAAATGGTTTGGAATAGCCATATACCTGTCTGGGTAGGAAAAAGACTAATTCCTTACTTCATTTCTACTATCTAAACACATCTCAAATGAACCAGAAATTTAAAGGTTAAAAAGAAAACTGGGTACTAGTGGCTCATGACTATTATATTAGCTTCTCAGGAAGCTGATATCTGAGAATCTCAATGAACACCCAGTCTAGGCACAATAGTCAATACTATTATCTCCAATTAACCAGTAAAAAAAGGTGGACATGTCTGAGTGGCTCAAATGGTAGAGTACCAACTGTGAGCAAAGAAGCAGAGCAAGAGTACAAGGCCCTGAGTTCAAGCTCCAGAACTGGATTTTTTTTAACTTTAAGAAGCAAAATTTTGAAAGTACTGGAAAAATACATTTAATTTACTCTTAAATGTTAAAGTCTTAGGAGTTTATTAGATTTTGCTAGAAAACCACACAGACATCCAGGTACCAAGAACAAAGAAAAGGTTTATTGCCAGTAAAGAGACTGGCAAGGGGGCTGGGGAGGTTGCTCAGTGGTAGAGCGCTTGCCTTGCATGCCTGAGGCCCTGGGTTCAATTCCTCAGCACAACATAAGCAAACAGAAAAAAGCCTGAAGTGGTGCTGTGGCTCAAGTGGTAGAGCACTAGCCTTGAGCTGAAGAGCTGAGGGACAGCGTCCAGGCCCAGAGTTCAGGCCCTTTGACCGGACCCAAAAAAAAAAAGACTGGCAAGACCCCTTGTCACAAGAGAGAAGTGAGACGTGCTAGCTATTGTCTAGGTGAGCTATATAATCTACTGAGGCTAGAAGGGGTTAGGAGGCAGTGACCTTGGTGTGGACATGAGGGCCAGGGGCTTCATCATGGTGGACTAGGCTTTATGGCTGATGCCCAAATAGTAATAAAGGGTCCTGCAACTCCCCAGACCTGAAGGTCACTCTAAGGGGCTCTTGCTGCCTTATATGGTGGTGGCTGCCCCAAAGTGCCATCCCAAGATAAAGGGGGGTGGGGGGCTGATTATTTACTGCCTTTACTAAATGGGCCTAGAGTTGCCTAAGAAAGAAGAATACTAAGCTATGGGAAGGGGAAGGAGTGTGCTAAGCCATGGGAAGGGAGCTTTCAAAGTAACTCAAAAATCTCAAACTATAAAAACTGGTAAGTTTGCAAAGTAAACAAAAACCCAGAAAAATATTATGAACAAATGACAGTGAACCAATTTTCTTAGCTCATAAAAAAGGGTGAAATCAAAAGGCAAATCATTGAAAAGAAAACATGCCCAAAGAAAATATCAGTAACCAGTAGACATAAAAATCTATTCCATTAAAATGATTAACTTTACAGAAAAAAGTTACAGAAAATATCAGTAACCAATAGTCATAAAAATCTATTAAAATGCATTAACTTTTCTGAAGCAAGATACTGTTTATTCACTTTCAGACAATTAAACTGAAACAGTTTAGCACCCAGTAGGGGTGTGGGTCTGGTAATATCACTCTCATACAATATATGTGGCAACAAGGTATATGTATGAAAATTTGGCTCCTGAACTGATAATGAAAATACCCTTTGATCCAACATTCCAACAATTATAGTAGGAATTAACTCTGTAAACGTCACCTCACTACATGTATGCCCACTGTAATGACTTATTTAGTAAAATACTGAAATAATCCATTAGTATGTTTAAACATTTATAACACATTGGAAAAGCAATCGCTAAAAAGAATGAGACTTTTAACTGATGAAGATCTCATAAAATATAAGGAGAAAAAAGCAGCAATGTATGCATGTATTTGTGTGTATATGCATATATATACACTGATTTCCATTAATGTAAATTTAAGTACATATTTGCTAGTAAACAAAATTTGTTTCATATAAGAATTACAAGAGAGCGGGACATTGGTGGCTCACGCCTGTGATCCTAGCTACTCAGTAGGCTGAGATCTGAGGATCGCGGTTCAAAGCCAGCCTGGGCAGGAAAGTCCGGAGACTCTTATCTCCAATAAACCACCAGAAAACTGGAAGTGGCGCTGTGGCTCAAGTGGTAGGGCGCTAGGCTTGAGCTTAAGAGCTGAGGGACAGTGCCCAGGCCCTGAGTTCAAGCCCCATGACCGACCAAAAAAAAAAAAAAGAATTAAAAGATAGGTTACCACTGAAAGAAGGCAAAAATTTTAATTTCATGCCTTTTTGTAAAGACCTGATCCTTTTCCTACATGTACATATCTTTCAACCTATTAAAAACACTTGATTAGCAGATTATTTTGAGATTCTCCTGGGTAGATTTTTATATTGGGTATTTTTTAACATTATTGGAAGTGCCAATTTTACAAAGTAGAACTCAACCTTGTATTTTCACTAAACGTTAGATTTGCCCCTTGATGCTGTAATCATGATTTTTCTATTCACTATAAGGTGACCTATTTGTCTTCCTATAAAACAAGTTGTGATGTAATGATTAGACACTGATGCTCAAGGATCAATTCTTACATACTAAGGGGCCTTTGGTTATTTATAAATGGCACTATACAATGTATTTTGTTTATAAAAACAAAGTTGCATTAACATTTTACATTAAATATCCATTTAATTTAGTAAAACAGCATCGCACTAGAAAAAATACATTCATAAAATCAGCTCTTACATTTTTCTGGAAACAGAAAAGCAGAAGAAAGGAGATTAAAAGTAAAAAGCAAACAAAAGAAAACACTGCCAAAAACAGGGTGAGACAATTATTTATTTATTAGACAGGGTAAGGTCATTTAAGGAGAGGGAACAGATCCAAAATATGTGTTTAGCTTGGTGTTACAGGCATTGATGCTCACAACAAACAACACTACTCAATACATCATGGAAACAGGCCACATACAACCAGGAAGATGCTGGCATGCCATTCAAAAATATGCCACAATGCTTAGGAAACAATTATAGGGAGTTACAGAGCATACTAGTCTCCAGTTCACCCACTTGCATTTTGTGCAGCTGGGTCGTTAACTTATAGTTGTATTTGACTGGTTCCCTGGTTATTAAGAAATGTGTCTTCCTGTATTCTAGAAAACTTTGACCGGTACATACTTCTGAATGTCACTGAAATTACAGTTCACTGCAGACTTAACTAGCTCACATCACTACATTTTTCAAATATTGTGGGTAATAATGGATTATCTCATAGAACTATGAATAAAATTCTATATTTAATACATTTAGCACTGTTACAATGTACCTATGGTACATACTTGGAAAAGACAGTACAAATTCTCTAAATTTTAAAAATAATTGGGAGAACTCACCTGGCCCAACGTACACAAGCTGTTAGCAAAGGTAAACATACATGTAAGCTGCTGTTGATTATTTGCCAAATTATTTAGCCTCATTTTAGCAGGATTTTCCTGACTGAGCTTGCAAAGATAGATTTCAATATCCATTCTAGAGACTAGCCAAATTTTATATGGTGCAGTATATCATGGATGCTTGACTACAAGAAAAAAAACTATTCAGTATAAAATTAACTGAGAAATATCTATCCTTAAATCCACTTGTCTTTTCTTTCTCTTTTCTTTTGGGCTAGGGATAAACCCAAGGCCCTAAACATACTAGGAAAGTGCTCTATCAGTGAATTATACTCCTGGCCCTTTGCTAATTCCAGTGAGTTCTTACAATGAGAACTTATCACTACACAAAGAAAATCCTATTTAAGAAGCCAGTCACAAAAGACTGGAAATGTTTGAATTTATTATATTAAAAGGCCATAAAAATAGATGGATGAGCTGGGCGCTAGTGGCTCATGCCTTTAATCCTAGCTACTCAGGAGGCTGGGATCTGAGGACTGCAGCTCAAAGCCATCCCAGGCAGGAAAGTCCATGAGACTTTTATCTCCTATAAGCCACCAGAAAACCAGAAGTGGCGTTGTGGCTCAAGTGGTAGAGCACTAGCCTTGAGCTGAAGAGCTGAGGGACAGTGCTCAGGCCCAGAGTTCAAGACCTACAACCAACAAAAAAAAAATAGATGCATGATTGACTAGGGTGGGGGGTGGGTGGGCATCAAGAAGAAATAAGAGGTGACCGCTACAAAGTACACAGTCTTTTGGGGATTAAGGAAATATCCTAATTTAATAGATATTGTCACACAACTTTATAAACACCCTTTAAATGGGTAGTGAATTACAAGATATATAATTTATTTTTCAGCAGCAATGTTACGAAAATGTATTAGGAAAAGAAGACAGCCCCAAAAGAGAAGAAAATAAGGGGATCTCCCAAATCAAATCACATGGAAGGAAACAGTTGACAAGCTTAATACAGTCAGCTTGTTTCTCTCATTCTACTTTTTTTTTTATCACCCTAACCCTTGACTTCACATTTTTAATGCATTTCTAAATTATTTTAGGTAATCAACAGATTCCAAACTTTGCTCTCATGAAACAGAAAAGTTGCACAGAATAAAAATCAATGACAAAGTAATAACATCCTTTGGAACTGTGTATTACCAAGTAGAAGAGAGGAAATTCATTTTTAATGGGACAAAACACCATCAGGTGTAAGGGTAATTTGATTTTGATGCCCTGTTTCAAAAAATAAAGTATAATATCTTCAGACCCTTGCCTAAAGTGCATTTCATTTTGATACCTGCATAATAGTTATTCCCTTTACAACTTTACAATTCAACAAAAGCAACGTTTTTATACTTGTGTAATTCAACAAAAGCTAATATTCTCTACCAAGAAAATAATAAGCTTCCTGTGGGGTTTTTTTAGCTCATAGAGAAAGCCAAATTTCCCTAAGAGCAATATTTCTGTTTCTGAAAAAAAAATTAAACTCTATTCTCATCCTCAATTTCAGCACCATAAAGACACAATTCTGTCAGAAGCTACAAATAAATTTCTCCAGTGACCTTAATTTTCTAAAAACTTAAGCATATGAGTTCTAACTATTTAGATCTAAAATTCCTTTGAGTCTGCCTTTAGATTACTGAAAATATTCCTTCATTTTCACTATTTCACTAGTAAAGTACGAAATAAACTAACAGAATTTGAATAAATGAAACTTGCTAAAGGTAAGTAGTTAGTTTTTCTTAATGACTACTATTCTTTTCCACAGGCAAGATAATGAAATCATTTTTGGTCTATCTTCAACTACTCTTCATTACATAACCTAAACATTTTTGTGGCTAATGGAAGAAAACTCCAATTAGCTTTGCAGCAAGTTGAGCCTATAAAATACATCAGGACAGAATTTTTGACACAAAAATTGCTCACTGCACACAAACTCTCAGAAGTAATCAAACAAGACAGCTGATAGTAGAAAGTATATGGGAGTGAGTGGGGTGAGAAGTCATGAATAAAGTAAAAACTGTCAAGTATCTGCTAAAGCTAAAGCAGAGCCACTTTTTAGGGCTGCAAAGTCACCACTTTGGTCTCATCAGGGAAGTTTATTTGATAAGACCATTTTAATGTCTCTTGTGTTGCAAAATGCAGTAGTCACACAGTATGTCCTAAAGGATTTCTAAAAACTGTAGTGCAAAAGAAAAAAAATCTAAGAAAATAAATAATCACAAAACTACTATTTTCCATGAAAATGTTTTCAAAACAGTGACTTTTACAAAAGATGTAAATTGGTTTAAATGAAAAAAATTCTCTATATGAAAGATCAAAGATTCATTTCACAGATAATTTATATTCCATTAATGACTGGATAACCAATGTACAAACAAGGGCCATAGACTTCTTAAAACCAGATCTGAAAAAATCAATATAAATACTGATGAGAGGAGTGTTTTATACCCCAAACTCCACTGTTCAACTGTGTCCTGCTCTGTAATTTAATTTTTAAAAATCTTAACGGCGCAGTGATTCGAGTTTTCGTAACTTCAATGATGTGTTAGAGGACAATGCATCTTGGTTTGAAGAATTTGTTGTATCCGAAGGCCGGAACAGTACTCGACCACGGTGATTAAATACATAAAAGGATGGGTGATTCCTTAAGGTATCAAATGTCCTTAAAAGGAAAAAAAGCATTAATTTTAGATAAACCTTTATGAAAGCCTATTTGAAAATAAGTAGGCTTCTAAATGAACTGTGAATTTGCTATGGGTTATATTTTCAAGAAAGTGTAAATACATGAAATCAGAGTATAACTGATAATCATACAGTACTGCATGTTTTTTACTATAGAAGGAAAATAAAGAAACCTGGGAAGCCAGAATAAAGTTCTTAGATTTCTTTTTCATTCAGTCAATCCTTGTGGGATGCCTATCAATAATAACAGAAATATCAGCTCAAGTTCAATCAACTCTGAAAATCAAACAGCAGTTTAAGCCAATCTTTCAAAAGCCAGTATACTCTATGGAGAGCTCAAACAGTAGAGTCTTTTAGAAAGACTAGGTCAAAGCCCAACAAAATCAGCATCAGAAAATGGGTACATGCAAGAGGGGAGGTAGGGCCAAGGGAAGAGGTATAGACAAAATGAAGAGAGAAACAGAGGGGGGAGAATGCAGTCAAGAATTCATCATATATATCACAAAATTAAGAAAAGTAAGGGAAAGGGTGGATTGCAGGGGGGTGAGAATATTGAAGGGGATGACACCGATCAAGATGCATTATATTCATAAACGTCTTTGTCAAATGGCACCTCCTTTGTACAACTACTTAAATAAAAAATTTTAAGTCAGTACAGATTGCACCTGTGATTATTTTCATTGGCCCTTACTATTCAAGCCATCCGATCAACAACAACAAAAAAACTCCTTTTGGCCCTGTCTACATGCTTATATATTTTGTTATTTTTGACACCATTCTGCTTTATTTCTTGCTTTACTGGCCCCTTGCCTAAAACTTTTGGTAGACGCTTTATAAAAGCAGTGATGACACTGTATTATCCTCTCTTCCTTCTTAGAGAAATCTATATAGACTAAAAAGAAGTTCACTACATGTCAGTGCATGTACAATCTTTAGTGTTAGGTTTTAAGTATTATTTCCCCCCAAGAACAGGAGAACCCCTCCTTTGTTAAAAACTTAAATCTCAAAGTCAGTCTACCTAACCATCCAATCATAACTCCCACATAAAGCAAGGGGGCCTGAAGTGTACCATTTAAAATGATAATAATAGCTGGGTGCCTGTAATCAGATTAGCTACTCAGGAGGCTGAGATCTGATGATCACGGTTCAAAGCCATCACGGACAGCAAAGGCCATGAGACTCTTATCTCCAGTTAACGACCAGAAAACCAGAAGTGGTCCCGTGGCTCAAGTGGTAGAGTGCTCACCTTGAGCTGAAGCATTCAGGAACAGTGCCCAGACCCAAAATTCAAGCCCCACTACCGACAAAAATAAATTAATATAATAAAATAAAATTATAATAATGAGGTAAAATAAAAGTGGATTTCCACTAACACATAAATGTTTACTGTGAATCCTAAGGAAATACTGTAAACAGCTGTCAGGTCCAGAATCAGAAGGGTGAGTGAAGTTCAGAGATGGAACTTAACAAAGTTAAAGTAAAAATACAGGAAAGGAAAGGAAACAAAGCTTGTGAAGACAGCTTAGAAAAAACATGGGAGCAAAAAAGGGAAGCAGAGTAAGAAGTATTCTTTAACCTAGCCATTGTTTTTAAAACACACACACACACACACACACACACACAGCCTGTGGGGAGAGCTTATGTCACAAAACAGAGGAAACAGGAAAAAAAGTTTTCTAAAGATTAAGTGTTCTGACAAGAGAATAAAAGTAGAAAGGAAAGGAAGAGAGAGGGAAAGAGGGAAAAAGGAAGAGAGAAGATGAAACAGGGAAGGAAGAGAGAGAACAGGAAAGGAAGGAGGGAGGGAGGAAGGGAAAAAGGATAGGGCAAAAAGGAGCATGGCTAAAACTTTTAAGGGATTAGCTTTTCATTTATCTATCTCTAACCATCTATCTACCCAATGAATCATTTTAAACTACTAGGAGATACCATAAGCTAATATCTTAGTTTAATACCAATGATTAGGTGTTCAATTATATCACTACCTCAATATTTTTACCTCATTACTCAAACAGTATACTCAAAATGTAAAATCAAAACCAACCAGAAAACACATATTATATATTATGTAAGCAAAGCAAATACCTATAAAATTACATGTCTCTGAAAAGAGAAAAAAACTTACTTATTTTTTAGTTCTGAAGTAGCATCCATGTCTTTAAACTCCCCTGCAATATGAACTATACCATAACAGGTAACTGCAAAGGCCAGAAGAGTCTGAAGAACTATCTGTGAGTATAAAGATTAAGATTACCAAATAGCACACAAATAATATACAGAAATTTTACAATACCCTACCCTTATGTGGTCACTAACAAGTAGCCATCTCAATGTCATTCATCAAAGAGCCAATTCTCACTTGAAATGATTTTCACTAGAACACAATAAAATCTCTTAACCATACCAATACTTCTGATGCTTAAATAAGTGAATTTAGCAACAGGCTCAAAGAAGCAACATCAAATTATTAAGAACTCAATTATCAAATTGTAACTGCTTCTTGGAGCAACTACAGATTTTTGTCTGTGTGACTGTTTAATATCAGAGTAAACAAAACATTTGGGTACAATTTTTTAAATAAATAAATACAAAGACAGCACTTCACTATCATCAAGCTTAAGAAATTGGCTACTTTTTTTTTTGGGGGGGGGTCCGGTCGTGGGGCTTTTTTCTTTTTGCTTATGTGGTGCTGAGGAATCGAACCCAGGGCCTCAGGCATCCAAGGCAAGCGCTCTACCACAGAGCCACCTTCCCAGCCCAAAATTGACTACTTCTAAACCAGGCACCATGCCTGTAATCCTAGCTCTTCTGAAGGCTGAGGCAGTAAAGTCCTTGAGAATCTTACCTCCAATTAAGCACCAGAAAAACGGAAGTGGAGCTGTGGCTCAAGTGGTACAGCACTAGCCTTGAGGTGAAGAGCTCAGAGACAGTGCCCAGACCCAGAGTTCAAACCCCATGACCAACAAAAAAGAAAAGAAATTGACCACTTCTAGTTCCAATTTGTTTTGTTTTGTTTTAGGACAGGGTATAAGTAAGCCTGGCTGGTCTAGAACTCACTAAGTAACCCAGACTAGCCTCAAATTCATAATCACCTTTCCTCAGCCTCCCACATGCTGGGATTACAGGCATGAGACACTCTTAGCTTTCCAGAACCTTTCAAGTCCCACATGTCTCTGATTCTTTACCTTCCTTCTCAAAGTTAATCATCGTCCCCAGTTGGGCATTAATCCGTTCCTTGTTTTTCTTTACAATCTCCCAATAGTATATAAACTGCTAAAACAGGTACTTACTTTTTTCCCTTTGAATTTTATTTATAATGTACTCAAGTGTACTATATATAACTATCTTAATCATGTTTGAGATTTAGCCTTGTAATAGCATATAATTAGTCTGTTCATCCTCATTATATGAAAATACAAAAATAAAAGTTCACATTTAAAAAAAAAAAGCCCCTGTACCAGTGGTCATGTCTGTAATACTAGCTACTCAGAGACTGAGACTTGGAAATTTTAGTTTCAAAGCCGGCTTGCTCAGAAAAGTGAGACTCCATCTCCATTTATCCAGCAAGAAAAGTTAAGACTGTAGGCAAGTATCAAGCAAAAAAGTTGAGCAAGCCCACAAGGCCCTGAGTACAAGCCCTGGTACTGGCATAAAAACAAAAATGCTGAGTATCAATAGCTCACATCTGTAATCTTAGCTACTAAAGAAGCTGAGATCTGATTACACAATTCAAAGCCAGTCTGGACAGGAAGATCTGTAAGACTCTTGTCTTCAGTTAACCACCAAAAAGCTGGAAATGGAGATGTGGTTCAAGTGGTAGAGTGCTAGCTTTGAATAAAAATGCACAGGAACAGAGCCTAGTCCATGAGTTCAAGGCCAGGACCAGCACAAACAAAACAGAACAAAGCAAAACAATTTATCCATTCTACTGATGCTAGGTCTGAGGCTTGTTTTTACAATATCAGTATCAATATTCTTTTGTATCTCCCAGTAGATAGGAGTGGAAACAATGAATGTGGAATGTGCAGATTTATCAGATAATACCAACCACCTTGTCAATTCTTTGTCAAAAACTTCTGTTTTGCAACCAATAATTCAAATATTTGAAATCAACTAATGTGGAATTAAGGCATATTTTCTAGATTGTGATTTTTTTAACTTTAAAAAAATTCGGGGGTGGGGGAGGTTGGTAGGGGGGAAGATGGGAAGGGATGGTAAAGGGAAACAAATGAGGAGGCAACAATGTAGTCATTACCTTGCTCATGTAATTGTAACCCCTCTGTACGGTATTTTCACAATAAATTTTTTTTTAAATTTCCAATTTGTAAGCTGGGCACTGGTGGCTCACACCTATAATCCTAGCTACTCAGGAGGCTGAGATCTGAGGACTTCAGTACAAAGCAAGCCCAGAAGATTCTTTTTTTTTTAATTGTGAAAATACTGAACAGAGGGGTTACAATTACATGGGCAAGATAATGAGTTCATTTCTTATCAAGCATTGTAGCCTCCTCCTTTGTTTCCCCTTCCATCCCTTCCCATCCTCCCCCTGCCCCCCCACCCAATCCTCCCCCCCAATATCCCCCTCCCCACCAAAGTTGTAAAGTTCATTTTCAACATAAGGACTTGTACATCTCATTGTTGCAATGGGTCCACCTGTATCCCTACTTAAAAGATTCCCCCCCCCAGGAGATTCTTATCTCCAACTACTCAGAAAAAGCTGGAAGTGGTGCCGTGGATCAAGTGATAGAGCACTAGCCTTGAGCAAAAAGAGGCTCAGGGACAGTGCCCAAGCACTGAGTTCAAGCCCCAGTACTAGAAAAAAATTCCAATTTGCAATCACATACAAGTAATTTAAAATAAATAGTATATGTGAGTATTTATGTGTGTTCACCACAAAGACAAGGTAACAAGGGAACTGGTTTATCTACCACAACTTAATTATAAACAACTATAGTAAAAATGATCCATAAGCTATGATTCTGTCTACAAAGATAGGATTTTGTGTAACAAAAATAACAATAAAGCTGGGCTCAAGAGGCTTATGCCTGTAATCCTAGCAACTCAGGAAGATAAGATCTGAGGATCACAGTTCAAAGCCAGCCCAGGCAGGAAAGTCCATGGGACTCTTATCTCCAATTAAGCACTGTGGCTTAAAGTGTTAGAGCAGAAATATATCAGGGACAATGCCCAGACCCTGAGTTTTAGCTCCATAACTAATAAAAAAAGAAAAAGAAAAAAAGGAAAAAGATTATTGTAGGAAAGTTAGAATTGGTCTTATTTTAGCTTTAAAATACTATAGTGTTTTATTTAGCTTTTTTTATCATCTATTTGTAACCATAAACAATGTGCTATTTGCTTTGCTGGTTTTCAACTTTACCCCTCAACAAAAAAATGGAAGTCAAATCATTAGACTTTTAGTTCCATCTTTTACTGTGGACAGAGGAACTTCTAGAAAGTCTTTCAACAGTTATAAAAGTCAAACCAAATGTTTTTAAGATTTCAAAATTGTTAGGTTTTACCAATAAGGAACAGATGTTATTTTATATTTGAAAAATGTTGAGAAAACCATTAAAAGAATTACCATATTCCAAATGGCTACTTAAAATATTTTAATGAAATATAAATGACCAACTTACATCTATTGGCAGTGATTCATCTTCCTTTTCTGTTAATCGCATATAAGAACGATCTATAAACCAGAAGCATACCATTAAGGAAATTTTAGTCCATTTTTCCTTTCTTAAAATGCAAGCAAATCAATATACCAAACAAGCAGTGGACTTGTACACTACATGAAGTAATGTAAATCCCAGATTCCTCAAAACTTCTACCTTCTAAGGCAGTCTTACCTCTATGAGCTATTTTATTGTCATCACGACCTGATTTGTAAACAGGGTAAGAATTAAAATAGATGAGCAAGTATAAAGTACTAGAAATAGCAATGAATGTATTTAGTACAAGCTGGATGCTGGTGGCTCATGCCAACAATCCTACCCAGGAGGCTGAGATCTGAGGATTGTGGTTGGAACCCAGCCTGGTCAGGAAAGTTTGGAGACTGTTATCTCCAATATACTCAGAAAAAGCTAAAGTGGCACTGTGGGTCATGTGGTAGAGAGCTAGTCTTGATCACCAAAGCTCAGGGACAGCACTCAGGCCCTGAGTTCAAGCCCCAGGACAGAAAAATAGTACAGAAAGACTAGTAACTTTGAAACTCTTTCTTTCATTGAGTGGTCAAAGAAATTACAACTCTTTAAAAATTAATAAGCATACAGAAAATTTCAATTCTGAAGAGCACTGCCATCACAGTGTGAAATTACAATAACACTGGTATGGAAGCATTTCTCTCAATATAATGCTGGGTAGTGTGGAATCTAGGGCATCAATTTCTGCCTTCTTATTTTTACTATTTAATTATAACTGTATTGCCACCGTAACCTCAGGAGGCTACAAGGGATAAAGGAAAAGGACCAGGATATGGAAGCTGGTAAATAAACCTTAAACATAAAGTCAACTCTTCTATTTACCATAAGTTACTGAATCTCATCAAGACTTGTATCTCAGTGACTCTATAACTCTAACCTTTCAATTTTAGAATGTTAAAATATCAGAGCAAGAGAAGAGGCATGTGTCTTAAAATCAAAGAAGTATGGTATCTTTTCATTGCCTGAACTTCTGCTGCAGTAAAATGGAAATGATTTGAGAATTAATCAACTTACTACATGATTAGTGCACTATTATAACAAAGGTCATTTAAAAAATGAGTATTCCTGCCGGGTGCTGGTGGCTCATGCCTGTAATCCTAGCTACTCAGGAGGCTGAGATCTGAGGATCACAGTTCAAAGCCTGCTCGGGCAGGAGAGACCGTGAGACTCCTATCTCCAATAAACCACCAGAAAACCGGAAGTGGCGCTGTAGCTCAAGTGGTAGAACGCCTTGAACTGAAGAGCTGAGGGACAGCGCCCAGGCCCAGAGTTCAAGCCCCACAACCGACAAAAAAAAATGAGTATTCCAAAACACCATATAATGCTATCTAATGCCACAATCTGACATGACACAATCAGTATCAAAGATAAAGTTAGTCCATTGCCAATGAGCATTACAAAGAGGTCTCACTATAGTGACAAATCCACAAGACAGGCTCACTACTTGACACATAAAAATACTAATCCAAACTGTAGATGAACCTAAACAATCCCTAATTTAACATGCTATGGATTTAAAATACAGAAATGGTTTTGATCTGTGAACTGATACTTAAAAGAGAGTATGTAAAAAAAGAGAGATTATGCCTAAAGGTCTATTCTATACATATATAAGGACATGTAAAAAAATAATAAACCACATGACGCGAAATGAAAGAGGTGGATTTCAGTGATCTCCAAGGACCTCTCTTGCCATATGACTGTATCATTGTACAGTTTATTGGAGAAAATAACAGAGTATTCCAGTGTGTCCTAATCTCCTCCAGGACAATGCTTCAAGAACTAATGTGCATGCAAATCACCTGGGGATCTTATTAAAACGCAGAGTCTGATTCAATAGTTCTGAGGTGAGGCCTAAGTGTCTTCTAATAAGCTCCCAGGTGATAATTAAGATGCTGGTCTGTTGACCACTCAGAACAGCAAAGCAGAACGGTAGTTTCCATAACCCCGTTTGTCCCAAATAACTGCTCCCTGTGCATCCTTATATACTTTGAACACAACATGTATATTATTATACTATGATTATTCTTTGACTCACTTGTTTCTGCAGTAGCTTATTACTCTTGGCATAGTATTACTGTACATCTAACACGTAAGAACAAAGCAACTTCAACCAATGACCCAACACTGAATTGTATGGTGCAGTGTAGCATATAGCTTTTGCCCAAAGTTATACTGATTTAGCCATTAAGTAAATATTTAACAACCAGGCCTCAGATTCCCCATTCAGTGCTCTTTTCCCATATCACATTCATTCTCAAAGCAATCGGTTGTCTCCTGGAGAGCCCAGAAATGCCCAAGATGTTATCCACCTAGTTGTCGTCAGGCAATAGTCAAAATTGTCAATCACACATATTGTCTAATCGATATGACTTCCTTTGTCCTGGCCTCTCAGACATATAGAAGGCTGTCCCAAACACCGACAGCCAATGATTTCTGAAATCTCGGGTGCCCCACACCTGCCAAACTCCAAATCTTCCACCACGATTCCTGCACTACTTTTCTGAATCACCCCAAACCGTAAAGTCTCAAATGACAGATCTCCGGGCACTCGATCCGACAGTCCCTTAAGGGAGCACCCACACACCTCTCCCAGAGTCCCACACGAGAGCGGTTCCCGTCCTCCAGGCACTTACGCTGCGCAGCGGAAAAGGCAGCGTGGGCGAGAGCAAAGAGGCCGATGCCTACTAGTCCCTTCCACAGAGATGGCGCCATGCTTGTTTAGGAACAGCAGCCCAACAGAGAAGGGCCACTGAGCTGTTCCTTTATCCACAGGCGGGTGTCCACACGGCGCAGAAAGATGGCGTCACTGAGCCCCTGGGCGCGAAGTTAGTGGGTGTAAAAACTGAAGGGACTTGAGAAGGCGGAAACGAGAATGCCGGGAAGAAGGGAAAAACCACGGAAAAAGGTCCTCAAGGGTCTCTGAGTCTGCGCAACTAGTTCACTCTTCGAGGGTGGAGCTAAACGGGATATCTAAAGAAAGAAGCCAAGCGGGATCAATGGGGAGGCTTAGGAGAAGTGCGCTAGCAAATGCGCTTGGGCCGTGAGAAGGGGCGTGGCTGGCGGAGAGACTAGAGGCGGAGCCGGAGGAGGTAGTCTAAGACTGTCGGATCTCGGGTTTGGTTTCTCAATGTTATCTTTTTTGTAAGTTAGTTGGTTGGATCTGGTTTTCCTTCCACTTGTGTCTTTTATTTTCTATAAGGTCTTTGCTGTGCTTCCGCCGTCTGGGGACTGGCAATGCGGAAGGAAACAAGTTTATTAAAGCGAAAGGGTAGATGGAGCGAGGAGGACTTCAATCTGGAGGTTAATGTCCTGAACAGTGACAGGAAAGAGATGCTCACTAAATGTTAATCCCCTTCTCCTTACCTTCAAAAGGTCTTGGAGAAAGATTTGTGCCAACTTGTGTAATGCAACGGAACTATTTTGCAGTGAAGACAATCGACATAGATAAAGGAAGAAAAGAGAAAGTAAATGGATGCTAACAATGCAATTTCACCTTGTTTCTGTTTCTGATCAGGATAAAAATGTAATCGCCTCTCCCCATTTTCCTTTGTCCTTATTACCTAATCAACTGTAGATGTTCAGTAGAGACTCTCCCCATGATCTCTTGGCTTTGCTGTCCAGGTGGCAAGTTTGCCAGTTCATTCCTTCGTAAAGCAAATCTATTTCAACGAACTCTAATTATTCCAAATCGACATCCCAATCCCAAATCTTTATCTGGCTTCAGATCTGCATTTCCGACTACCAGCCGGAAATTTATTTTATGTGAATGGTCCCTGTGGCGTTTGAAATGTACATAGTCAAAACAATCCTTTTGCCCAAAACTGTGCTGGTTTATCCAGTGTCTCCTGGCTCAGAGGCATAGCTTTGTAAACTTCAACCACAAGGTAAATACAACGTATGATCACTTTTTCTCCTTCAACCAGATTAGAACACTGTTACCTGCATCTATTTGCTCACCCTTACTGGCTTATAGATGCCTGCCTTTACCACCCCCTTATAAATTTGCAGCATTCCAACTTATGATCACCTTAGCCTGTCCTGTTTCTAAATAATCTTCTAACCTACTATGTGATTTATTTATTATATTTGGCAGGTTACTATTGTTTACTATCTCTCTTTCCCCTGGAATGAACTTCAACTACACATATTTTTCTACATAGAATATTGACTGTCATGTGCTAAGGATTTGATAAGGGTATGTTGATTGAAGAATGATAGCTACTCCAAAGGCTGAGAACTGAGGATCATGGTTCAAAATCAGCCTAAGTAGGAAAGTCCATGAGACTCACCTCCAATTAACCACCAAAAACAAGTGGCGCTGTACCTTAAATTGTAAAGTGCCAACTTTGAGTAAAAAAGTTCAGGGACAGTGCCCAGGCTTTGAGTTCAAGCCCCAGTACTGGCACAAACAAATTAATTGATTATGGAAATGAAGTGAGAAGGATATATTGTTGATTGAAAGGATAGCTATAGAGAGTCTTTTCACTGTTTTGAATGGAGTTCAAAACTCCCTGTAGACCAGGTGCTACTGGCTCAAACCTGTAATCCTAGCTATTCAGGAGGCTGAACTCTGAGTGCCGTGATTCAAAGCCAGCCCAGGCAGGAATGTTTGTGAGACTCTTATCTCCAATTAACCACCAGAAACCCATGACAGACAAAAACAAATCAAATGAACAAAAAAAACTCCGGAATTCTTTTTTGTTGTCAGTCATGAGGCTTGAACTCTGGGCCTGGGTGCTGTCCCTAAGCTCTTCAGCTCAAGGCTAAGGCTCTATCACTCGAGCCACAGCTCCACTTTCAGTTTTCTGGTGGTTAATTGGAGATGTGGACCTTCCTGCCTCAGATGGCTTTGAATTGCAATCCCCAGATCTCAGCCTCCTGGGTAGCTATGATTACAGGCATGAGCCTGGTTCCTGACTCCCTGTGGAATTCTTATATGTTTGAATTTCTTCAAAGCTTAAAAAATAAAGACCAAAGAAAATAAAGAAAGACTAAATGCAAGATTCAGCATGCTTCCTTGGCTTTACCTACATAATTTCTGTTTTGGACTCGACTGTTCAGACTTTTAGTCATGTTCATTATTTTTATCTGGAATCTCTCCAATTTCTTCTTACAGGTGAAAGAAAAAATTTTATGTCATATATGATCGATGTCAAGTATAGTATAATGTATTCATCACCAATGTCATATTCAGAAAGAAACAGTAGGCATTGTCTGTAGAGTTGGCAAGAAAGTACTTCCTTATCCACCCTTTTCCACCCTTCTCCACCCTTGAGAGGTAGCAAGATAGAAAAGATAGAAATTTTTTTTAAAAACTTAAAACTTAAATGCTTACCCATTTACTGAGTACAAGAACACTAGCCTATAAGGAAGGGATTGTAGGGGAAAAACAAAGGAGAAGGTAACAATGCTCAATGGGAAATATACTCATTACCTTACTCATGTAACTATAACCCCTCTGTACATTATTTTTACCATAAAAACATTATAAATATAACACTAGCCTAGTGTTCATGATTTTCTAGAAAATCATGTAAAAAGCAGGATTTGAGCCCAGCACCTGTGGCTCAAGCATGTAATCCCAGCTACTGGGGAGACTGAAGTATGAGGATAGTGGTTGGAAGCCAGCAGGGGCAAGAAAATTCATGAGATTCTTATGTCCAATTAACCACCAAAAAGTGGGATGTGGAGCTGTGGCTCAAGTGCTAGAGGACTAGATTTGAGTTAAAAAGGTCAAGGACAGTCCCAGACCCTAAGACCAGCACACAAAAAAGTGGGATTTTGTTTGTAGATAAAGCTTTGCTATGTTGTCCATGTTGTCCAGGCCAACCTCAAATTCTAGGCTCAAGGGCTGGAAGGTAGCTCAGTGGTAGAGTGCTTGCCTTGCATTCATGAGGCTCTGGGTTCAATTCTCAGCACCACATAAGCAAGTAGTAGGGTGCTAGCCTTGAGCTGAAGAGCTGAGGGACAGTGCCCAGGTCCAGAATTCAGGCCCTACGACTGACAGAAAAAAAAAATTCTTGGCTCAAGTAATCTATCCTCAGTCCTCTGAGTAGCTGAGGCTACAGATATGCCTCAACATGCCCATGCAGTAGGCTTTTATAAAGCTTATATCTTCATCATCATAGAGTAGGTCATTCAAATAAGTAACCATGTGTGCATGGTTCTGAGAGTTAGTGTTAATCTCAAAGGTACAAGGTACAACTATAGGGAGCACATTTTTCATGTGCTCTTGGAACAAAAGTCAAAGTTTATGAGAAACAATATTTAAATAACCCAGAAGTGCCACAGAAGTGCCTTTAGTTTCACCAAAGTAAAAACCAGTCTCCATATGCACCATGGATGAAAAAAATATGTGGGCACTACTGAAAGTGGAGATAATGATCTCTAAAGTATTTGCACATAGTTGTTATTTGTGAAGAGTCAACACATTTCCCAGAATGATCTGTTGAGAAGATAAAGCACGGTTGTTCCAGAACTGTCTACAAGTTCATTAAACTTTGTTCCATGCCATTCAACTAGATAAATAATTTCATACACTACTCATCCATGTCTCTCCCATATAGATTCTCTCTCTGATTGCCACAGTCTGTCCTTTCCTACCTAGTTCAAAGATTGACTTTCCCTGGGAATATATTTCTGGCTATTAGACATATCTATTGTAAGTACTAAAGCTTTTTTCAAACTATTTATATTTAGTGCAACATTCTAGAAGTCTACCACCTTCTGGGCAAACTAGCATTTTCAATGTTGAAATTGCACCCTCTTTACTTACCTTTTTCTACAAAATTGATGTGTGCCTGTTGTAAGGAATTCAAACAAAAAAATACATCCTTCTTAAAACATTAAAGTGCTACCTTGGTATTCTGGGTTTTTTAATTTTAGTAAATAAGATTGTGGTTACATGATTTGTATCTTTAAGATTTTCTGGATGGTTTATATTATAGTAGTTTAAAGCACTCGCTGTGTCTTGGATTAAGATTAAATCCTGGCTTTTACTTTTGTATCTTTGCTAGATTGGAGAAGTCATTTAATTTCAATGTGTTTCAGTTTCCTCTTCTCTAAAAAGAGGTTAATAATAGTGTTTATTTGATAAAGTGGTGGTCAGAATTGAGTGAGGTTTTATATGTACATGATATTTTATATGTATATGTATACATATGTATATAGAGAATTTCAAAATCTCACATATGATAAGACACATGGTAAGACATGCTAACCAGTGTTGCTATTGACTTTTCTAGCTATTTTTCAAACTCAAGAAATCTTACTCCATTAGTTTTTTCTCAAACATCAATTGTTTGTTCCATTTGATTATTTTTATCACTCTGCTCCTTCAGATCTACTAATATTTCTCTAAGGAGTTCATTACCACATTTGTACAAGTAATCATTAAGTTTCTTGAATGAAGTGAGTATGATTGTTTCAGTCTTCTGAAAATATTGTTGAACTTTTTTTTTAACACATTGGGATGGTCTATTCAGGAAATACATTGTGAAAATATTTGCATCTTTTAGGTTCCACTTGTTAGATGTGACCTAATTTTGGTTCAATTTCAGTAGACATTTCTACACTGTTGTCTGAGGTCTTAGCTCTTGCCACCTTCTCTTCTTGGGAATACAGGAGCTTTCACAGCTTTGAGATTATGCGAAAAGCTCCCAGATCTATTGGCAGACCTGATTTCATTCTTAAACTGCCAAGTCAAGTTTCAACTGCCTGTTGTGATATTTACACTTGAATTTCCTACTAGTCTGTTATATCTAACCCAACCGTGGCTTTCTGTTTTCATATTAATTTTGAAAACAGGCCAGTACTCTCCACTGAGCTCAGGTACAACACCTAGGACCTGAGTTTAAGCTGTAGGACTGGCACAAAACTGAAACAAACATGACTGCTTTTTTGAAGTCCTCATTGGTCTCTATTGCTTATCTCTCTGCATTTCTCTTTTCTCCTTTCTACAGATAAATTAATGGGGAAGGTTTCCTTCAGGCAAATGAATGAGTTAAAAGCCCTATGTAGAGATCTTCTACAATATGATCAAAATCCAGGTTTTCTGCCTTTCCTTTAATATATAAATTAGTTAATCCAATGGTTATCAAATACTTCCAAGGAACCAAAGACTGGACTAAACTAATATACACTTTTTGCTAGGTCTGCCCAGGAGAACAGCCCCTCCACCCTCTTCACATGCCTGAAACCAGTAATCACCTGTCAGTCAGTCACCTGAGTGAGTCAGCAAAGTATCCCAGGCTCTGAGGTCACTTCCTCATCCACTGAGGTCATTTCCTGAACCACCCTGGTCAAGTCTCTCAGACAGTGAGAGGTTCCCCAGGCATCACATCTGCTCTGGTCCCGCTTCCTGCCTTTCCCTATATAATCTGCCTCAATACAAGTCCCCCATGCACTCTTCCTCTCTTTTTCTCTTCTTCCTTCCCCTCTGTGTCTACATGCCTCCATCTCTTGAGGACCTGCAGTTTGCTCTCCCCCAATAAACTCTTTTTCTCCCTGAACCTGGAAAGGCAGTCTCCTTTCCAGCAAACCTTACACTTTTCAGTTATCAGGTATTTACTGAGCACTTCCTCTGTACTTCTTTCAGTTTATCCTTGAATTGGATCCATGTATTCAGGGGGATTTAATGCCATCTGCAAACATACAGATTTCTTTTGGACTAAATGACATTTGAGCTATCTATTGAGGCACAGATAAGTTTTATTGAGTGCTTCTTTTGATTAAGTCTTGTGCTAGGTATTTCTAGTAAAGAACAAAATTGACACCCAATTCCAGCCCTAGAAGTATTTATGACCTTGTAAAACAAACATGGCAATCATACATATGTTTGATTTAGGACAATGTTTTGATTTAATGATAGTGATTGATTCAGGAAGATTAAGATGGAGATCTGCCAAGGGATTCAGGAACCCTTGGGAAGAGGTCCCTTAATTTAGTCTGAGGGCATGTTGGAAAGTTTGGTGACTTTTAATCTGAGTTTTGGCAGGCAGATAAAAGTGAACTTGTTGAGAAAGGGATTGAAGACCTATCCAAGCAGAGGGAATATACAGAAAGGCATATGGATATTGCAGAATCATAAGAAGCATTCAGGGAAGTACAAGGTTCAGCAGAGCTGAAGGAGTTTAAAATAGCTGAAGAAAAATATATTGGGGGAGGGGGAAGGACAAGCTGTAAGGGTGAAGAGGCAGTGTGGAACAGGCCATGGGGACCATTTATGGGCTAGATTAAGGCATAAGAATTGACATTAGAACATGTGACCAGGAGTGAGACAGATATTAACAGATTTGTGCTTTAGAAGCTCCCTCTGGGGAAGAATGTCTGATTTAAGACTAAGGCAGAGGTCATACCTTTTCAGGAAAAGGTCAAGTAATAAGTACTTTAGGCTTTGCAGGTTCCAAAGTCTCTTTCAGAACCTCTCAACTTTGCTCATATAGCAGAAAAACAGCCACAGACAATAAGTGAACAGATGGGTATGGCCATGTCCAGTAAGTTCCTTTATTGGTGGCCACTGAAATTTTGATTTCACATGTTCTTCACAGGTTTCAAATATTCTTCTTGTTTTCTCATTCTTTAAAAAAAATGTCCAAACCATTCTTAGCTTCGGGTCATATTAAAATAGGTGACTGGCTGCATCTGGCCTCCAGGCTATAGTCTGACTTTAAGCAATCCTAGCTTTAGGGAGTGAGAAGGCAAGAATGCAGACAAATCTTTGGAGAAGCTTATCTCTTTAGGGGAAGGGATTAGTAGAGTAGTGCTTCACACAGAAATGTTGTAGACACTTGAAAGTGTTTATGGGGAACCAGGAAGGCACAGTGGAGAAGGAGCCACAGAAAATGGTGGCTATAGGGTTTAGGGGATGATAATTAGAGTTGATTCTGGCACGGACAGAAAGGAGATTCTGGGATTTGGAGTACAGTTTGAGAGAGAAGATTCTGTGTCAGGACTGGGGCTTGAACACTTCCTTTTCCCTCATGCTGGCATTCTACCACTTGAGTCACAGCTCTGCTTCCGAGGGTGGAGCTTCTGAAAGGAGGAGGAAACACTTCATCCATTGAAGGTAGGAAAACTGGGTGGGCACGGATAGTATATTTAAGTTAATGGCACGGTAGGATTTTCCCAGAATGGTTTCAGTTTCCCAGTGAAAAAAGAAGCAAGGCTAGAATTATAAGGAGTTGTTTATCTGAGCTCTGAAGTCACTCAAGGTAATGAATGGGCTGGAGGGGTTGGGATGGCCAGAGAAGGAAAGCCACTGAATCTGATGTCCAAGTACTCACAGGGTATGTGGGAGTGATTGGGAAGTCATTAACTATCAAAAACAAGGGAAGGAGAAGGTACAGATCTTCTATGAAGGGTGGAGGAGTAACGGGCTGAGAAATATGAGTTGAGAGTAAAGTGCCAGCTACTTCAGCCACATCACAGAGGGGATGAGGTGAGTGTGGGGGTGGGGGATGACAGTAAGGTTGTGACAAAATATACTGGGTGATCTTGAAATAGCTTGTGATGTCTTGGTAAGTGACATGCTGAGAGAAGTACAGGCACTGATAAAGGAGATGGAAAGGCCATAGATGAAACAGTAGTTTGTTCACAAGTAAGGCCATTCCGCATAGCATACTGACAAGTACAAGAAGGGAAGGCAACAAGCAGTATCTGGGTTTTGAACTCAGAGCTTCTCACTTTCTAGGCATGTGCTCTATCGCTTGAGCCATATCCCTAGCACTTTTTGATTTCGTTTTTGTTGGGTAGGATCTCACATTTTTGCCTATACTGCTCTTGGGCCTTAATCCTCCTACCTCTGCTTTTTACATAGGTGGGATGAAAGGCATGTGACAATAGATGGGTTTGAAAATACAAACTGTAGGGAGCTGCGTCATGGGAATTGCTCTGGCAAGATACCCGCTAGAAAGAAGGCATGGTGGTACACACAATCCCAGAACACTGCAGCCTGTAGCTGGAGGATCAGGCTGTAGTCTGAGTTAGGCAATCCTAGCTTTAGGGAGTGGGAAAGCTAGAATGTAGGCAACTTTTTGGAGAAGCTTATCTTTCTAGGGGAAGGGATAAGTAGTGCAATACTTCACAGAAATGTTGTAGACACTTGAAAGTGTCAGCTTGGACTATATAATGAGATTCCCCCCTGGAGTTCTACTGGAAAAAGAAGCTGTTAAAGGAGCATACAAAATTGCTGGGGCCACATGAACAGAGGTGGAGTCTGGGTTTGAATATGTTTTCTAACTGTGAGCATTTGGTTTTGTGAAGCAAAGTAGTTTTGGAATGAATGGTTAGACCTAAAGCCACAGGTGTGCTCTTTCTGCAGGCTTTGTGGGAGCTTAAGGACAGGTTGGGGAGGGGCAATGGGAGGACCAAGAAGGCTCTTACTAGCTGGAGTTACCTCTCTGATGCCCAGCCCTGTGGGAATAGGGTGATATGATTACGCTGAAGTCAGGCAGCAAGAGCAGGCAGCCGTGAGATTTCCCGGAAAGGTACATAGATCCAGTTATTAACAGGGGAGAATGGAGAATGGGCATATTCATTGTCTATGACAGTTTGTGACCTGTTGGGGACAGAACTTGGGAGTGGAATACTATTTTAAAGCTTTTTTTTGGTTTTCATTTCCTGCAGTTCATCTTGATAAATATTATTTTCTATGATCAGATGCACATAGGCCTTGAGCCTTTTGTGTTCTGGAAAGTAAATTTACTGAGACAGGATGTTTCTGCCTAAGGGCTGTTTGTTTTGCTAGGGAGGTTACTGGACCTGAGATAAAAATCTTTTTAAGACTGATAAGTTCTAGACAGGAGGATAGGAATTGGATTGAAAGTCGTACTAAAGGTAGTGTGAAGACTTTTGACTGAAGAGTATTCACTGCAGGCAAAGATACCTCAATTCAACACATTTCTAATTTGGGAGGGCTGAGGAGCCTCTGCATGATGTATTCTAATGTGTGTCCCAAAGATAGAGGCTTGAAGGGAGAGTGGCAGGCCAGAGCTTGAGATTTGTAGTTCATACATGTAGAAATGAAAGTCTAGAAAAAATAAAGTTCACACAAACTAACAATCCATCTAAGTATGGAAAAATAGGACTCCCACTCTTCTCCACTGCAAAGTTCAAGTATGGGGGCAAGAGCTGTGAAAATTCTACTGTGTGAAGTTGAGAACAAAGAAAATATGCTTTCTGGAAAGCAGATGAGAAGTAGGGGTGAAAGATGACTGCTTATTTGGGGACTTTTATTCTTTTTTGGGGGGGGGTCCAGTCGTGGGGCCTGGGCACTGTCCCTCAGCTCTTCAGCTCAAGGCTAGCGCTCAACCACTTGAGCCACAGCACCACTTCTGGCTTTTTTTCTTTTTGCTTATGTGGTGCTGAGGAATCGAACTCAGGGCCTCATGCATGCAAGGCAAGTGCTCTACCACTGAGCCACCTTCCCAGCCCCTATTTGGGGACTTTTAGTTTAAGACACCATTAAAAAGAGGGAAGACCACAATAAAGCTTTTTCTCTAGGGAGGGGATTGTTTTTGAGCTTTGGTCAATTTGAGCACAAACTGGTTGAATCTCCTTTTCAAGGTTGGTATTTTTTTTTGTGCAAATATTTACAGATGACAGGTATCAAGTGTTAATGTGTAAAGAAAACTGCATATAGAGCCACACCCATGATAGATCCAGGCTTTTCAGTCAATTGTTTATGAACTATTCTTGGTTGTTTTGTTTTCCAATGAGGACACAATGAGGAGAATCTGATTTATATTTCAGATGTGAGGACTGAGACCACTCCCTAAGGAGAACAACTTCTTAGGCTGTTAAGAGACCCTGGGGGACAATATTAGGATGCGTTATGAAAGATCGGTTCTCCTGAGAGCTCTAAAAATACCCAAACCAATCTGCCACTGTTTCATTACACTGAGTTAACATTGTTGCAGCAGCAGAAAGTGGGCTGAATTCGACGGTCTTTCCCTGGTTGGTGGGCTGGCAGAAGGGCAGAGGAATCTGGGAGAGCTAGAGGAGATGCGGTTCCTTTAAGAGTGTCAGAGGCGGCGGTGGTGGCGGCGGGTGCTCCGACGGCTTCTGGCCCCGCCCCTTTCCCGTGAGCCCTCGGGGAGTGGTCCGACCGCGAGTGGCTGCTGTTGAGGAGGGGGTGGAGGGCAGGGGTGGGGGGGGAAATAGACATGGCTCTGGCTCGACGCTGCTGGTTTCCTCAGCGCTGTGGCGTCGGGCCTCGGGCCCGCCCGTTCTTGAGGCCCCTCTGGTTGCTCCTAGCAGTGGGTGTCTTTGGCTGGGCTGGAGCTTCGGACGGCGCCGGCGGAACGACGAGAGCCATGGACGAAGAGATTGTGTCGGAGAAGCAAGCAGAAGAGAGCCACCGGCAGGACAGTGCTAACCTACTCATCTTCATCCTGCTGCTCACCCTCACCATTCTGACGATCTGGCTCTTCAAGCACCGCCGGGCCCGCTTCCTGCATGAAACTGGCCTGGCTATGATTTATGGCAAGTGCTTCAGACCCCTCTTCACCCCCTGGTACTGTCCGATTGTCTGCCTGCCACCGCTTCACCTCTTCCTGGCCCTGCTCGGCCTACATTTGGTTGCCCTTCGTTTTATTTGCCTCGCCTTACCCATCCCACTTGTTTCTCTGCCTCACTCCCCTTTATTAATTATGCCCTCCCCCATTTCTCCACCTCTTTCCCTCCTCGCCCTCGCCCTCTCATTTCTCTGCGATTCATCACCTTTTTCTTTTGCCTCTGGCCCCACCCCCTTTTTCTCTGCACCGGGGTTCCTTCTTTGCCTACTGTAATTGGGACCCGAACGGACATTGAGGATGGGAAGGGAGTGGGTGCGGTATCTCGGATTGGACTGGACCTGGGGGGTAAAGGGAAGACATCACTGCTTTTTATTTCTCTTGGGTATCAATTTGTTTAAGCTTCACGGAAACTGCAGTACTCTTCTACTGTCCAGCATCTGGCATTCTTTTGGAACCAGCCAGAGTCGACCTTTACTCATCACCAGGCTTTTGCTATGCCTTGTCCTTTCCAGGGTGAAAATGAAAACCTTATTCCTGTAGAACCCAAGCAAACGAAAAACCTGCACGTGAAATAGACCACAGAAGGTGCAGAGTATTTGAAATGATGATCTACTGTACTGTGCCTGTGATAATCTGATTTGGATATGTCTGATTGACCCTTCCAAGTCAGGCTTATGGAAATAAGGATGAGGAAGAGTTATGGTTCTTCCAGCAACATGGCCTGGTACCATATGATAATGTGAACAATTCAGCCAAGCAATTGACAAGCATCAAGCATATGATGTATGTGTGACTGGATTTTGACATGAGGTTATTGGCTGATTTTGGAGTCCACAGCTTGGATTCTTGTGTATCAATATGATTTCTTCTTGAGGTTATTTATTTCTATTTTTTCAGTGGCAGGGTGAGAAAGGTAAACCAAAGCTCAGCACAGGCATTTTGAGCCATACTTGAGGGGAAAAGAAGCTACATATTGATGTCTGTCCTGCTCAGTATGTGAGGACATGCTGATGAGGGAAGACAAACCATCCTGTCTGTGCAGTTTTGTGGAACAGTCTTAAATTGTTGAACTTGCTGAGGTTTTTCTCTGAGACATGCAGATAGGTAGGCGAAGCTTTGGCACAAAAAGGCAGTTCTTCTAGTAGTCCCATCCCCCACTCCTTTCCAATAAATCCAGACTTCTAAAATGTTTATGGATCTCAGGAAAATGCATGAACTTGAGCTTCTTTACCATTTGTAAAGTAATACAATTCTAAGCCTGTGTGTAAAATATCTTTGCTCACCATTAGTTCCTGGTTTTCAGACATATTAGGAGGTTCTTTTATTTCTTTTTTTTTCATTTCATTTATAGTGTTCCCAAAAGCAAATTGTCTAGATAAGGTATACATTTGTTTCTTTGGTGGTTTGTGATTTGTTTACTATTGCCAACAAACATTTACTGGCTCATCTACTATATATTATGCACATAAAATACAAAGAAGTATAGGAATCCTGCCTCATGGAACTTATAAATAATTGTTAAAATGGTACTGTAGATTGAGTTAAATATAATTGAGTATTATGGTGTTTTAATAAGGTAACTGATTGCAGATAACTCTTTCCTATGGAGAGATAATATGATGTGATATTAAAGGTACAAAGCTGTAGACCAGAGGTCAGCAATTTTTTTCTGCAAAGGGGCAGATACTACAGCTTCTGGATTTTATATACCATATAGATTTTCATGCCTACATTTTATTTTATTTTGATAATCTTTTAATAATGTAAAAAAATGTTCTTTGCTCGGGCCATATAAGAACAAAGGGCTGTAGTGCAAGTCCCTATAGATTTGGACCTGGATTCCTGTGCCAATAGCTATGTGTGATTTTAGGCAAGTATTCTCTTCTTTTTCTCTTGTCTATATTGGGGATACTGATTTTAGGATTATTGTGAAGACGGAATGTTTTCAGCCTAGTACTTAACTCCTAAGTAAATGCTCAATAAACAATAGCAGTACTGTTATTACTGCTGCAACAGCATTTTGTCAGGTTAGGCTCAGAACAATTCTTTTAACTGCTCAATCAACTGAACTGTCAAAACAACATTAAAAAAAATCAAATAGAGACTTTGAATTGCCCTGAAAAAACTTGTTCTTTGGTAGCTGATACCATAAACTTCCTCTAACTCACGACCAAAGTAGAAAGATAGAATCACTGATTGCATTTCCTCAAGTTTCTGATATAAAAAGTGAGTGAGTACCTTAGTGTTAGTGTTAAGGAAAAGAAAGGGCATCTCTTGTTGAATATAAACTGCAAGAATGCAAATCTTGAGCTCATCTGGGGTTGACTTGGCATTTTTTAAAAATGGTTTTATTTTTAACAAAGATAAAACCTCTTGTTTCCATTTCCTGGAGTTCATTTTGATAAAAATTATTTTATATGGTCAGAGGTGATTTAGCATTCTTTTGCTTGTTCAATGAGCAAAGGAGATTGTGGACTAAACGGCCTCCTAACTCCCAAGACACTTTGAAACTAGATGAGATTGAGCCAAAGTGTTATTACCATAGAAATTGAAGTTTGATAATTACTATCATTCTCTTTTTCTTAATAACTGTCCCATCACAGCTATTTTGTTACTATATTATTTTTAAGAGCTTTGTTTTTCAGTTTGACTTCCAGGTGAAAAAAATGCCTACACATCCAAGACTAAGCCTATCAGGGATGTTGGCTTAGCTGCTAACTACTCTTAGAAAAATGCTAAAATGAACTTTTCCTTTATCCTTTTTTGTGCTAGTCCTGGCTCAGGTCTTGGTCACTGTCCTTCAGCTTTTGTGCTCAAGGCTCGCTCTCTACCACTTGAGCCACACAGCTCCACTTCTGGCTTTTCCTGTGATTAATTGGAGATGAGTCTCACAAACATTTCTGCCTGGCTGGCTTCAAACCATGCCCCTCAGATCTCAGCCTCCTGAGTAGGAAGGATTCTAGGCATGAGCTACCTGCACCTGGCTTCCTTAAGGTTAAAAACTTTACTTGTTAATATGATCCATTTCTAGATTGCATTATAGACTAATTGTCCCAGTCACAAACACAAACTCAGTGCACCCACATGTTTTGTTTATTCGGTGTTGGTTACAAAAATTGAGGTGGTTAAGTCTGACAAGTGATAATTCAGTGTAGTATGCTTACAGATAGAATAAAAGAGAACATATAGAAGTAGTATATTTTATCTTAAGGTTTGGGAATCTTGCTTAGTTAAGTTGTAGGCTTAACTAATGTGATTCATCAATAACCATTTGTTAAGTAAACATCTGTAATATATGGGCTATGATAGGAAATACAGGAATGAGATATAGTTCCTGCCACCAAGTAGATACAATCTTGTGGCTTAGTAGATGGTATTTATTCCAAAGCATTACAAAGTATTAGACATTGTGCTAGGTACTTTACAATATTACTTCATTTAAACGTAACAGTCCTGTGAAGTAGACATTCTTGTCTTTTCCATTTTATTTTATTTTTTTTTATTTCAGCAGGAAGAGGCAAATCCCGTGTAAGGAGCTGAAGGGTTGTTACAGGTTCTGTTCTGAGATTGCTTTCGATATGGCTCCCACACAACCCTTGAGGATCATGAGACCTCCAAGTATCTCTTCAAGGGCCTAATCACTTTTCCATTGTAAAGTCACATAGGTTGTAACAATTTAGGCAGGAGCCAAGCTCAGTCAGTCAGACTCAAAAGTCATTCTTTAGCACCTAAAACATAATTGACGTCAGTAAAAACCTTGACTTTCTTGACTATCTTGAAATTAAGTTAACTTTTATGGCAGAATGTTATTCTTCTAGCAAGTAACAGATATGTTTGCACACAGACGCTATTCATCTGTAGGAATTGTTATCAATTCTGACCACATTTGTTGCCTATGATGTTCCTTTCATTTGTTTGACAGTAAGTGTAACTGCCAAGAAGACTGAGCTGATGTTCATGAGAAAACCAGTTTCCACTAACTGGAAGACTCAGACAATAGTGAGGCTTTGGGTGAGGATGAGTTCCTGTGTCTTGAGTTTCTAGAATGAGTTGGTTATCAGTTTGAGGGAAGGGTAGATGTCTCTTTTTAAAATATATATATATAGTTTTGTTGTTACTAAGCTGGTGTGCCCAGGGGTTGCCACTTTGTAAGTCAAGTAATGAGTACATTTCTTTTTTGTTGGTTTGCT